>NC_135159.1:7784135-8087166 GCF_050948215.1 Halictus rubicundus | reverse complement strand
TTACCCCATGAGGATACAAAAAAGGATTTTTCAGGGATTGTTTCTGAGGACCATTATTTGAGACTGGACTAACACTGCAAAACATGATTAACATTATAAGTGGTTTTCTCGATCACTATGGGAGATATTCGAATAAATCTAAATGCACATGGTAAGTGTACATTTGAGCTATTTTGTGAAATTTTTTCTAAATTTTTGCTCGTTCAATAAAGCTACGAAAAAATGATTTCTCAGGGGTGGCTTTTGAGGACCATTATTTGAGACTGGACTAACCCTGCAAAGCATAACTAGCATTATAAGTGGTTTTTTTCGATCACTATGAGAGATATTTGAATAAATCCAAATGCACATAGTAAGTGTATTTTTGAGCTATTTTGTGGGATTTTTCAAAATTTTTGCTCGTTCAATAAAGTTACAAAAAATTATTTTTCAGAGGTGGTTCTTCAGAAGAATTATTTGCAATACTTGTAATCCTTATAAGGTGATATCTCCATAACTAATCATGCAATCTCGATGAAATTTCGCATGGATCTTTCAAAAAGATATCCATCTGACCCACAAGAAGGTGATTAAGATATCTGCAAGATTACTTGTATAATTGACAAATTAGTGTGCGTGGTACACGCGTACCGTGCCGACTGGAGGTATCGACGGCACACGTTAATGGCGATAATTAGAATGGACCGTTGTTCGACAGATTAGGCGAGCCGAACAGGTGTAGGTGGTCACGATATCACGAGATAATTGTATCCCGGCGATATAACGCTTCTCGAGTCCAAACGAATCGGTTCCCGCTGCCGGGCTGGTTCTCAAGGCACGTTCAAGCACCTACTTAAATCCTCATGATCTTAAATTTAAGTGCTGTGCCGGGAGTTGTTAAGCCGCGCTTTATAGGATCGCACGCCCTCGCGGAGACGCCATTTACCGTTCGCTGAACGGATGAGGAGCCCTGACACGAGAGCCTCGATAAAAAAATAAAAAGAAAGCTGAAAGGCGATCCCGGCTCCAGAGGAAGAAACAAAGAGTGTAATCTCGTGAAAATTTCCCAATCAGCCCTAATGCTCAAAGAATCGGGACCTCGTGACACCGAGGACTCCCATCGTGCTCCCGGGTCGAATTTCAGTACCGAACAGTCTCAAATTGCTCGAACTTGTTGATTTTTTTCAGTCCGTCTTGAGCTGAGTTCACTTACTCGTCGAATATCGGGATTCGTGATTTTGAATTGCGTTTGAGAGGTTCCGGAAGAATTGTTTTTAGAATCTAAGATTATGCGTGTGTCTCTCGTGGTTTGAAATACTATTTCACAAAATTTCGAATTTTTACTTTGAATTATTAGTGGTTTTTTTTTCATTTTTGTGACCCTCAATTTTGTAAATATTTTTCTCGAGTAGTTCGTGAGATATTCGAACCAATTAAAAGGCGCATAGTAAATGTACGTTTGGGGTATTTTATGGAATTTTTTCGAAATTTTTAACCCATTTTTAAGGCAAGTAAAAAAATAATTTTCAGAGCTGGTTCTTGAGAATAATCTTTCAATCTTGTTACGCTAAATTACTTAATTAAATTAATAAGGATGTCTCTCGATTATTATTTGACGTATGCGAATGAATTAAATTGCATATAGTAAATGTATATTTAGGCAATTTTGTAGATTTTTTTCAAAATTTTTATCCCATTTTTAAGGCAAGTAAAAAAATAATTTTGAGAGTTAGTTCTTGAGAACAATCTTTCAATCTTGTTTCACGCTGAATTACTTAAATTAATAAGGATGTGTCTGAATGAATTAAGTTGCATATAGTAAGTGTATACTTGGGCTATTTTATGGATATTTTTCCAAATTTTTTGAATTAATTCATTTTCTTCGCTACTACAGAATATTGTAATAAATAATGTTTGCGCAATTTTACGGTAAAAGTTGGATTTTGCATCGCATCACTATGTTAACGAAAAAGCGAGGACGTTGTCAGAAAATAGGATCTTGTTATACTTATCCGAATTGCATAGCCCACTCTGTATGTAAATGATAACGAAAATTGTTATGGAAAATAATAGAACTGGATTTCGTAAGCAATTTATCTCGCAAGGAGGCCCGCCACGGAAAATGGCACGCGATAGCTGAATTACCACGGCGAAAGTCATCCATTTATCTGCCTAGTTTAACCTAATCTTTTGAGAGCATCGACCATTAGAGGGTTTAAGAGCGAGGCGGGCTATAGCGATCGTTGCACAAGACCTGTTTTTTCTACCTGGCACACTTCTCACGCTGAAATAACCATTTTCTTCAGATACCTTGAAAAATATTCACATTTTAAAATTTATCTCGCACGATTTCATAATTCTTTTTTAAATCGTTACGATTGTGGATTAGAAACATGCCTCTTCATCAAGAACAGCCCCCCGGAAAATAATTTTTTGGAACCTTAATGGACGAGTCAAAATTTTGAAAAAAATCTATAAAATAGCTCAAATATAGACTTCCTATGTGCAATATTAATTTACTCGAATATATCATATAGTAATCGAGAAATCCCTTTATGATAATAATCAAGTGCTACAGGGTTGGTACAGTTTCGAAAAATGGTCCGCAAGAACTACCTCCAAAAAATAAATTTTTGTAGCCTTATTGAACCAGCATAAATTTTGAAAAAATTCCATAAAGTAGTTCAAATATGTACTTATTACATGCATTTTAATTCATTCGGATATCTCACACAAGAATCAACAAAAACATTCATATTAATGAAACAAGTTTAACAGGGTTGGTACAGTTTCCATTAATGGTCCTCAAGACTACCTCCAAAAAATAAATTTTTGTAGCTTCATTGACCGAGTAAAAATTTTGAAAAAAATTGATAAAATAGCCGAAATATATACCTACAAGATGCATTTGGATTCGTTCGAATATCTCGCGTAGTACTGGAGGAACACCTTTTCGGTGTTGGTCGAGTATTTACGATGTCAGTTCACTTTCAAACAAACGTCCCTAAGAACCATCTACAGAAAGCATTTTTTTCAAGCGCCAAAAAGTGATAAAAAAATTTGAGAAAAATCCATGAAGTAGACCTAACATGCACCTAGCATATGCATTTTAATTCATCGGAATATCTCTCGAACTACTTTATAAAAGTATTTACAAAACTAAGCGTCACCTATATCAGCTCCCCGAAACAATTCCTCGTGGTAAAAGTAAAACGACCCAGCAAGGGGGGGCGGAAAGATTAGAAACTTCTGGAGAAGGTGTGTTGGACAAGGAGGAATTATTGTATCGATTTTGCGCCGGGTGTATTGGAGGAATTCTTCCGTGTTTCGAAATCTTTCACGGAATCGACGGGGTCAAAAATTAACAGCTGTCGAGTTTCGAGCGTTCCATTTGCAGCGTGTGTACGTGAGCCGGAACAGCAAACGCGTATAGTACAGTTCTCTCTCCCCGGGTTCGAGTCGCCGCCCGTCCGCGCGCGTTTCAATCGGATATCGATTTTCCATTTCTCAGGGTACAGAATTTTCTAGCGGGGCGTGCGCCGCTCGAAAGATTACGGGCTAAGAATTTCCCTCGCGCGAATAAATCTGGCGCGCGCGCTCGTCCATCGATTTCGAATTTTGTCGAATAGAGTCTGTAACAACGGGCAAAGACGCTCGTAAACGATCCCTGCATCACCATTGCAAATACAGACGTCCGTCGAACG
This sequence comes from Halictus rubicundus, assembly GCF_050948215.1. Taxonomy (NCBI): domain Eukaryota; kingdom Metazoa; phylum Arthropoda; class Insecta; order Hymenoptera; family Halictidae; genus Halictus; species Halictus rubicundus. The sequence continues at coordinate 8,083,483 of NC_135159.1, read as the reverse complement.
AACACAACCGACTCGTTTTATCTCATTTCTCGATTTAACCCTTGAGTGGCCACCGCGTTCACTTCGTACTGGGGATTTTCTAAAATTCTGCAACAATTTACCAAGACGGTTCACTGTTTGTTTATTTCAGTCTTAACGTTGCCTCAACGTCACTTGCGGATTTTTATACATGAAGAAATTGGCAGGGTGCAACATAAAACAGTAAAAGATTAAGAAAATTGATAAACATTTCATTTTGTTCTTTCTAATGTATTAAAATTGATAAAAGTGGTCAAATTAAATTTTACTTCACCACTGTTTACCATAATCCACACTCTAAAATATGTTTGTAAATTTGAACTGCAGAGTCAGCCACAGTAGCAACATCAAAGCAGTCCAGATTTCCAAACGTGTCCCCAATTTTTTGCAAAAATATCTACCCTGAAAAAATAGTGAAAAAATTCACCACTTCCCGGCCCACTTTCTACAGTTTTTTTTTTCCATCCGGATCTTCGCAAGATAAAATCGAAAGATGCCATCGAGAGCAACCCCTTCATTTCTCCGAACTCATGAAATATGTTTGCGCGCACACACGACAATAGCCGTCCTCCGAGTCGGCCGCGCCTTGTCCCAAGTAGTTTGTAGGTAACCCAGTGCACCCTCTCACCCCCTCGGGGACGTCGGGGGTGCGTCTGCTAATCCTTTACAGGGAATTCAAGTGATAAATTCCGTAAATCCCTGTTCAAGCACACCCTTTCCCCAACCTAACTCTCTCTCTCTGCCGGCTCGGCTCTCGGAGCAGCACCCTCGGTGGTCCTGGCCCCACCCACCCCTCCCCGGACTCACCTAGACCCACCCCCGTCCTGGGAAAAAGTAGAAAACTGCGATTACAAAGACTTTTCTGCCCCCGTTCCCGGCCTCCCTCTTCCTTCTTCCGGTCTCCTACGCTTCTCCGCCCCCTTTCCACCCCCACCCTCCCCCGCAACGGCCGCAGACCCATGTCTCACAGGCCTGGAAACCTCGCAGCGCAGTTTCCCGGCTCCCCGGATTAAAACTTTAACACTTTGTTACCCTTTTTCGGGGGAGAGATAAGAAAAGGAGCCGCGGAAACGCTGAGAAAACGAGTGACAGTCCTGTGCGGGGGTGCTACAGGGTGCCACAGGGTGCCAGAGGGTGACGGAGGGAGGGAGGGGGTAGGAAGTGGCCGTAATCCGGGGCTTCCGGTACGTTGGACAAATTTCAGCCGCCCGGAGAATTTCGCTTTTGATAAAACGTCCCATTTTGCATCTCGCGTGGGTGGCGCGGGACCGTGCACCCCCTGGCACGGGCTGTTAGGGGTGTTTTCGGGCGAGGGGATCATGCGGCGAGGGGCAGACACGGACGAGGAGAGTGGAGAGGAAGCGCAGTGGGAGATTGAAGGGACAGCTTGCGCGGTGTCTTGCTCCTTCGGGGCGCAAAGTGTCCGGAAAATGAGATTCTTGATCAGAGAAAGAGTTTTTATGGGTGCTCGGATGTTGCTGGATCGTGTATGGGTCGATGGTGCGGTGATTGACCGTTCGGGATTACGTGGATTTATTGATAGTCAATGAAGAGTACCTTAGCGGGCTTCGTTGTTCGCAACATCGGTTATCATTGTTTTAATTAAATTCTCTCTCTTACCTGAAACAAAGAACAATTGATATAAATTAGTAAAATGGTCAGAAGCCTATTTTGATAACAAAGTACAAAGATAAAAATATATGACTAGAGTTATTCAAATATTTTTAATTTTAATGGTATTTAAAATTGCTTTGATCATTTCATGCGAAATGCTGATTCAAGAAGTTGCTAGTATTTTCTTTGTCTTTTTACGTTTGTTGACTGGAATGAGATCGATGTAGGCGATTAAAAAAATTTATCTATAATTGAGTAAACTGTCTAGATCTAGATGAACTGTCTAGAAATGGCAGGAAATTATTAATTCTAAATAATTATATGGTGTAAACAAATGAAAAATCAGTAAAAGGATCACTTAAACCCCTCCTCATTTTCCATACACTACATTATGCAATAATTAATTTCGGGCAAAATTGTCGATAACCAGCGCAAAAAGCGATCGATTCTGGATAATGACCCATTATCAAAGATATATGCTTACCAAATATTGTAATAACTTCAAAGGACCTCTATATTATAAACGAAAGCAGCAAAAGGATGATCTAAACCCTCCCCTAATTTTCTATACTCTACATTGTACAATAATTAATCATCCCACGTTGCTGGAAAAGACGACTAACCTTGAATTAGCCTATATTAGCAAAATATATTCTTAAAAAACACATTAACTTAAAAAGTCCGTACATTATATACAAATTAAGATTCAGTAAAATCATGACATAAACCTCCCCTAATTTTCCATGCACTACTTCATGGGGTACTTAATTTTTCAAAATGGACTGAGAAAGTCGACTAATTTTTAATTGGCCTATTATACTGTTGCAGTAATAAAGTACAAAGAAGTTTAGAAGAACTTTACTTTATCGTATTACCCAAACTTTTTCGATTATAATGGCATTAAAAATTTGTGAACATCATCAAGACGTGACCAAAACCTCACAACAAAATCCCATACCACCAACTCTCTTAATTCCATGGTTAAAAATTCTCAAAATGAACGTACAATAAAAATTACAATAAGTAATGTACAATAAGAATTATTTAAACAATCTTCCACCCTCGCAACGCTCCCTCAAACCGCATCATCATGCTCGACAGACTCCGAAGAACACGCGCCCGCGTATTGGAAGCGCATAACAACTACGGGCAAGCCAGAAAACTGAAAAACCCCGATCGTGCACAATCAACCAGATCAAAAAATTTGAATTCGTTCCAGGGTTTCCGGGTTTCGGACCACTCCGACCGGTCCAGTGAATTAGGGGATGGTGGTGCGGGGTCGGACGGTGTGTCCGATCGAAGCGGAAGCGGCGGAGGAAGTTGGTGGCGGCCGGGACACGAAAGTTTCGACGGGGCCGAAGACAAAGTAGAAGAAACAAAGGAATGCTGGTCTGCTTCCTTTTCGCGGTCCGGCGCAGAATTGGAAGCAACTATCCAATTTCCGAGAAAACACTGCGAAGAAAAAGAGTCCGGGCAGAGGGATGAAGAGGAAGAGAGAGAGAAAGAGGATGAACCAAAGAGGATAAAGGAGACACAGAAGGGGCGGGGAGGGGGGAGGGACCGAGGAAGAGAGCTGGAATTCAGCTTAGCGATCCAGCGACCCGGAAACTCCGACTCTCCGAGCCCGAAACCTTTGAAAGATTTGATAAACGCTGACGTCACTTCTTACGATCATCCGAGGGGATTGTGGGAGGCGTGTCGAACCGACCCGACGTCGCCGAATATTCGCAGCTACGTGTCCCCGATATTGAAATATCGCGAGGCGCGAGGCGAAGGTGATCGACTCCGCCGGACGATAATGAAAATTTCAATAATCCCCGGCTCCGGGATATCTCCGCCGCGGTGAACCTCCATCGATTCTACGTCGAATGTCCCCGAGAACCACCACCGCGACTCCCAGCACGGCGCCGAGTGTCTTAGTGGTCGAGGAAACTCGCGGAAGTAATCAGCGGATGATTATGTCACGCGACGAATGAATTTTGATTGATTGCAGACGTTTCGCGATGGAATCGAGGTGGGCATGGATGTATGCTATTTGTGTGGACGTACGCCGTAGAAGCTGATAAATAAGGCGATGTTAAAAATTATTTTCTTCGGTATTTTTCTAGGTCTACTTTGGGAATTTTTTACCGCGGAAGTGGAATATTAATTGTTGCAGGAATTTAATGCGATATGTATTCATGTTTCGACAATGTCCACAAATTTTTTCGTTGCGGAAAAATCAAAATTGAACTTGTCGTGACCGATTTAGTTCATCCTTGTGACGTGGAGGATGGTCTAGCCTAGACAGAAAGTAGGGCCCACTTTCAGAATTTTTTACAACGAAAGTACGAAAGCTATTGTCATGAGACTTCAGTGTAGTCGTTTATCAACGTTTCAACAATATCTACAAATTTTTACATGAACAGAAAATCGAAATTGAGGTTTCTACACGCAATGAAGTGCATCCAAGAGAAAAACGAATCCAAATGATTGCTATTACTCCAGAGCGCAAACTGTCGATATTCAATCAGTTGTAAATTCAAGTTAAAAAATCGTACAATTTATGTTGGCTGACTTGGTAGCCTAAATCCTAACGTTGGATTATTTCTGCAAATGGACAGAAAATTGAAAATGATTCTCCACCTCGAAAAGCTCGGATCGAATCGTCACAAGAATTTAATCTATTGTAACCTCGAGTAAAAAGAACGCACGATCTGCCTGAGATCATTGCAAAGTTCGAAACTTCTATTTTTTTCCAACTCTTTATTTTGAGCTGCTTTTGTAATAGCAAGCGGCCAGGGAAAAGGGAATAGTTCTTTTTCTGGAGAACTTTGGACTGAAACGTCTCTACGGAGTTTGTGAAGTTTAATCAGTTGTAGCTTTCTGAAGAGACATCCGACAATAGTCTACCTCGATTCATTTTAAAGCGTGAGACCCCTATTTTTGTCTTCTGTAAGTTGTTTTTCTCCCAAGAGGTTTCTACACTAGAAAACCCCCACAAAAACAATATTTTAATCAATGTACCAGCATGCTTCACTCGGCGTCAAACAATTTTCGTTTGAAACATTTTGTTAGGTAGTTCATAAGTAAATGTAGGTAGTACAGTCGGCAATATATCGGTGTGAACCCACTACTGATCCAGTTAGAAAACTTCTATATTTCTCATTATTTTTTTATGGGACTTTCGCCAAATTACACGTGGCATTTTTCTGATTAAAATGACACTAAACACGATATAACTTGAACTGTATTGAGTGGTTTAATTGACAGTATCTAGTGCACCTTCGTAGCCCTAAAAATAGTAGCCCTACACGATCTATGTCACAGCACGGACCCGAGGATTGGGCTTAGATCAGGACTTTACTGTATAATGAAATTCTGTTGAAACATTTCGTTAAACAACAAGTAGTTCGCGAGTAAATTTAGACGGTACAATGAAATGACTTGTTCCGTACGATGAATTCATAAAAATATTTTCGAGGAGATTTTCTAGCCAGTCCAGCACACGTTGAATTAAATTAAATCTCGTTCCATAGAGCACAGTGAATTCCAGCTTTAATATCAATACGAGCTGAATATCTCCCGCGAGAACAGTGATCATTTACCATGGTGATATTTCCAGCAATATTGCCGCAGGAATATTAGTTCACCGACGATTTATTACGGGGCACGTGGAAAAAGTAATATTGAGGAGGAAGTTCCTTGTGAAGGGGACCGACCCCCTTTAAAATAACCAGGAAGAATCGTCTTCGGTCGCCTCCCGATCCATGCCCCATTTGAATTATTAAACATCGTGTCTCGCTTCGCTTGAACTTTCCAACGACTGTCACCTATCGTTCGACTTTCATCGTTCGATCGATATAAGTACGCTCGCTCTTTCAACAAGGACATCCTTCCGACACAATTGCATATCCGACAATTAATTACGGCACAAAAACTGTCGTTGCTGTGTTGCAAAAATTGTCTCTCGATCGAACGAAGGATAAACAACACGCCTGTATTTTTTTCAATGACACAATTTCATTCGTTATGTTGTCAAAAATTGTTGAACTTAATTAGGCGGTTTAAGGTTCTATTTATGTTACGTTTGACAATTCGAAACCATTTTTTCGTCACCTAAATTTTCCATTTCTTAGAACGTACAATTTTTTTATGTTTAATTAACAGCTGGAGAATATGCTAGTATTTTTTCGTTAATGATCCTTTCACTCGTGTTGTAAATAATTATTAAAGTTGCTATTTGAGCGAGTCGCGATTATTGGATCCATTTGAGAATTTAAAAATTTATTTGACTATCTAATCTTACAATCTCTGGTAAAAATATATTTTTTCCTGTTGAAGGGAAGTGCAGAGAATACATCAGAATCTTTTTATGAAAGTCCTTTCACTCGTTGTGTTGTAAATAATTATTGAAGCTGCTATTTGAGCGAGTCGAGACTATTGGACCCATTTGGGAATTGAAAAATTTATTTAAGTAACGAATTTTACAATCTCTTGTAAAAAAAGATTTTTTCCTGTTCAATCGAAGTTCAGAGAATACATCAGTATTTTGTCATAAAATTCCTTTCACTCGTTGTGTTGCAAATAATTATTGAAGTCGCTACTCGAGCGGGTCGAGACTAATAAATCCATTTGAGAACTCAAAAACGTGTGTTGACAATCTGATCTTGCAATCTCTGGTCAAAAAATATAACGTAACCTTTCTTTTTACCCCAAACTGTAGCTCTTTCGAGTAGTATTCGAGTGAACCTCGTAAATTGACATCGACTCGAAAAAGTTGACTTTCGGACAGAACGTGGCGAAATTCTTCGATTCGGGCTAGTGTGCATGGGGATGCCAGCTCAGAGGAAACCGGTTACCATCGAGTTAACGCGTTTCAGCCATAGGTAGCGTATTCGTAAGGAACCACCCCGATCTGGCATACCTCGAGCTCGCCAGACTGCGCAGCGAGCTTTGTCAGCTCGGTTTGCCGTCTGAGGTGAACGCCGCATTAATACCCCACCCCGTTGCACCCCTCACGGGGTACCAGCATCCACCGTTTCACCGTTAATATCGAATTCTTTGGCGCAATTTACGAGGAAGCACCGCGAGAGCACGAGGGGGAGGACGTTTAATCCCGAAGTCAAATCCGAGCGCGAAACCAACCAGGCTCTGCTGGGCTGCTGCGTTACACAGACTATTTTCTAACCTCGTGAATCCTTTCAGGATTATCCCGCGTGTCTCTGCGAGCATCCCCGACCTCCCACGCACAATCGTAACCGGAATGCCGATCCGATTCTCTCGAAATACCTGACGCTGACGATTCGAGTTCGAGATAGACGTCTTTGCGTCGCAGGGAGACATTGCGAATTTTTTTTACGGTACACGAATTATTTGAAAATCATATTGCTGGCAGGGCCTCGGTGTACGTATATAGGGCTGCGTGCCAGATTTTTTTCATTGCAGAACGCGCATGATTGACGAAGTTATAGAGGTCGTAAATTGCTGTGTGTTAGATGAAGATCTCGTTGTGTTACAATTTAGGTGTTTTTTGAGAATTATTTGAGCGACACGCGAACTTTGTAAAAATTTTATTTTTAGAGGGTCTCTTTCCATGCACATTGGACGTTATCTCAGAATTTTTTCGCTCCAAAATACACATAGTTAACAGAGCTGTGAAAGTCCTTATCGAATGCTGCACGTTAAGAAGATTGTGTGTCGTAAGTGTCCCTGTTGTGAATTTTTTACGAGATGCACGTCCTTCCAAAAAATTCTGCAAATAGGTGCTTTCAATGCATATATGTTGAACAATCTTTGAACATTTTTTCACTGTAGAATATGAAAAACTGACCAGGGCAAAATTGACTAAAATTGAATAGGGACCTTGCTGCTTTAATTTTTGTATGTCCTTTGAATTTTTCATGGGATGCAGGGCCTTCGAAAAAATTGTATCGACGAAGGATCATAGTGTGCACGTTTCGTAGAGTATCTCAGAATTTTTTCGCTCGAAAATATACATAGCCAGCCACAAGTACAGTTGTATCAAAAAATGTCTGTAAAAATAATTCAAGTACTCAAAGTGAACAATTTATTGATCGCTGATCGGGTCAAAATAAAGAGCAGTATCGCCGCTATCACAACATGAGATAAGGGAGGAGGATCTGCTCTATTCCAACCGTTCCCAATTAATGGCGCGAGGGGCTGCGGGGAGGCAAAAAGACGAAAGCCAGAGGAGACAAGGGACGAAAAAAGTTGGTGACGGCGGTTGAATGCATAATTCCTAACGAAAGTGCGCCGTTATGTCCTAAGGGTAGCTATGTAGTTTTCGTGGAGCTTGTGGGGAGGCGGAGAGAGGGGCCAGGATAACGAGAGAATCGAGGGAGAGGAGAGAGCGGGGACACTCGACGTTAGTTCCAAGCGATTTGGCTCTCATGCGATTTAACACGAGGGCTATTATAACTCGATATAGATATAATGGCTATGCCCGGTGGCTGTGTCTTCTGCCCCCCGGGTTCTACAGGCACCGTCAAAGTAGGAGTATTGAATTTGATGGTAAATGACGATTTATACCGAATTTTTGACATCTCCATTGTATGTGTCCACTTGGAACCTAAAACGCATTTGGTTGCACATAGTTGCTACATTTGTGAATTAGTTTCGAAACGCACAAATATCATTGAAATTTTTCTGACAGGTGATTTTAATGTACACACATTGGACAGTAGTTGAGAATTTTTCCACTGCAAAATATACACAATTGACGAAACTGTAAAGGTTGTTGTGAATTATTGTGTGTTCAACAGGGATTTCGTTGTCTTCGATTTTAAATTTCCTTTGCGAATTATTTTTAAAACGTACAGATATTAATAAAATTTTACAGATTGGGGATTTTAATGTACAAACATTGGACAGTATTTGAGAATTTTTTCATTCCAGAATATACATAATTGGCGATGTTGCATAAACTGTTATAAATTGCAGTGCGATGAAAATATACTAGATTTGAAGTGTGAATTGTAAATTAACTTTCAAACAAACAAATACCATTAAAATTTTATCGGTAGTGGGACTTAATGTATACGCAGTATCCGAGAATATTTCCATTGCAAAATACGCATAATTAACGAAGCTATAGAAGTTTTCACAGAATGCTGTGCGTTCAATAGGTTTTATGTCTTAAGTGTCTTTCGTAAATTATTCATGAGGTACACGAACCTCGTAAAAATTTTATTGATATGGGGTTTTAATGTAGACACACGAGACAGTGTCTAACAATTTTTTCATTGCGTTGCAAACGGCAATACTTATGGTATTATGATGCCACTATGAGAAAATTAATTATTTATTAATGAATTTATTTATTATGGCTTACCAAGTGGTTTATGTCGTCCTTAAACTTGTAATATTCGTTCTATTTTTATACAGTGAGCACGGTGAGCATTTAAAATGTTGCCTAACAACAAGAAATCTTTTGGACCAATATTTAAACTTTGGAGCTTTATGCAAAATAAAAATATTGTGCGTCAAATTAAATTGCATATAACCCGTGACCCCTAGGAAGTAATATGATTTTTTTTTAAATATTAAAACATTCGAATATAAAATTAAATTAAAAATTATAAATTTAATTATAAAAATATAATTGAAAGCGAAATGAGGTACGTCTGTTTCAGAATGGCCCTATTATCTTCTTCTTTCTGGTTCAAGACATAAATGAATGAACGACGCAGTAATAATTGGTTAAAGTTAGACGATTCATCTGCGAATCTAACTTCTTCTGCCTCATCGCGCAATCTGAAGGAAGTTTCTTTTGTGAAGGTATACGCAGTTCCAGATTCAGGTTATGAAGATAAGAGCAAGTAGAATTATAAAGTAGAGACGACGGTATCGTCTACGAAGAAACTACTTTGTCGTAGTTTGTTATGCGCGTATTAACTTCCGTCTTGTGAAATCCCCTCTGGCTAGCATAATTTCCCAGCAGTATACTATTCACCATTTCTCACTATTTTTTTTTAACGTCATTCCTAATTATCAAAATTTAATGAAATCATATTTGGAATCTATAAAATTCAGCTGAATTGTACTTTCAATTTTTAATAATCAATTATGTCATATTTTCAATTGTTAAAGTTCAATTGAACTATAGTGTTGATTTTAAAAACTCAAAATTCACATTTTGAATTTTCGTACAGCTTACTGTTAAGAACTGTTTCCTGTGTAATTTAATCATTCTGTTAATAAAATTCTGTACAGCACTAATTTTTTAATTTCAATTAAATCATGCTTTCGAATTTCTAAACTCTTTCATACAATTAAATTACATTTGAATTTTCTGACTGGTTTGGTACAATTTTTGATTGTTTAAATTCAATCAGGTTACGTTTTTAATTTCCTAAAATCAATTAAACTATATTTTTCGTTTCCTAAATTCCGTTATACCGTGCTCTTAATTCTTTCAATTAATTGATTTCATTAAATTACATTTTTAATTTGCAGACTGGTTTGGTACAATTTTTGATTGTTTAAATTCAATCAGATTACGTTTTCAATTTCCTAAAATCAATTAAACCATATTTTTCATTTCTTAAAATTCAGTTATACCATGCTCTTAATTCATTCAATTAATTCATTTCATTAAATTATATTTTTAATTTTCTGACTGAATTGATGCATTTAAATCCTGTTATGAATTGTTAAAATTTCATCAAACTCTGTTTTTAACTATCTACGTTCAATGAAACTATATTTTTAATTTTCCTATTGCATTGGTACAATTAAATCATGTTTGTAATTCTTTCGATTAAGTGATTTATTTAAATCATATTTTTAATTTTCTGACTGGGTTGGTGCATTTAAATAATATTTGTAATAGTTTAAATTCGATCAATTTGCGTTTTTAATGATCAGGAGTCAAATAAATGATGCATATTGTTAATGTTCTGACTGGTTCGGTAGTGTTCGACTGTTAATTGATAAATTGGCGAATGCAACGATGCATTTCTCACTACACAAGACGGAAAATGGAAGGCCGTGCATTTCGTGAGATTTATTTTCTCCCCCGTGATTACAGTGATTGCAACGGCGCACAATGGAGAGGAAATTTTCTGTTCGATCTGTTCTTACGTGCGGCTATTTTGATACAGATTAAACATTCTTCTTCGGATTCCCCGCGTTCCATCTTAAATTGCTTTTCAGGCTTTGATATCAATTGGTCGGGGCCGCTTTGATGTCGACTCCTAAGAAATTTATTTTCACCTTCTGCTGTTAATGGATATAGAAACATTACTCGCTCAATTTCCAATTACATCAATTACATCATTCATTAATTATATACAATGAACTGCCCTCCTACCATATTTAAAAGAAGCCTTAAATGAGTATTGTCAGTATTTCAGACATTTTGCACTAAAATTTTCAATGAAAAAATTTGAAAAAATTCGTACACACAATTATTATGGCAATAGGGACGTACTATAAAAATTCTACGCCTGTGGATTCTCAAATGATACGAAAATTTCGTTTTTAGACATTTACAAAAAGTGAAAAAATTCGAGGATAATAATTTTAACATTTATGATTTTTAATTTTTGACGACTATAATTTTTAACCCAAAAATTTTTAAATAACTCCCTAACACGTACCTCTATCATAGTAATGCAATCCATTTTTTCCAAAATTTTTTCCGTAACCAACCCAATAAAATCTCCCAAAACCGAGAAATTGTTATATCTTTTCAGAAAATCAATCTTTCGGGCTAAAAAATTGTAAACATATTCTCCAATACTGTATTCGAACATACAAAAAGTATCGCAAATTTATTTCCACCCGCCTAGTCACAAAAAATTCAATAAGATATCCGTTGATAGACCGTTCTTGCTCTCGTCATTAGCTTCCCATTCTTAATTTTTTACAACAACAATTTTCAACCAAAAAATCTGAAAAAATTCTCTAATGCGTATTCCTATAACAGCAACGTGTTCTATTTTCTCGAAAATTTTTCTTCCAACCACCGCGATAAAATATCACAAAATTCAGAAATCAAATTTTTCCCCACAACTACCCTCTTGATGAAGCTAGGGGGTTGAATTCTCGCACAAAACTGCACAGGGACATACGTAATACCCTGCTAAAACAATTTCTCCTCAGACTTGAATATTCCCATTCCGAGTACGACTTTTGAAGAACTCGAAGAACAATCAGAAATCGTTCGGATAACGGAACGTAGGGTAGAGGGTGTACAACGGTTCGTTTTTAACGTTCTTCTCGTTTGTCAGCAGGTGTTCCAGGCCGCAGTACACCATAGTAATTCGAGCCGCGGAATTCCTCGCACGACTTCCGAGTTTCGCCGTTTGGTATTCCACCCCCGCACAAGAAAAAGAAGAATAGCAGACCGCGGACAGCTCGAGGGTGGAACGAGAGGTATTCACAGATAAGCGGAGGCGAGAACGTTCCGATCGACAGCCGTAAACTTCGGAATAGTTGTCGACGAAATTAGCCTGACTCTTTCAGAGCTGGGGATGGTCGGAGACGATGGGGTAGAGGGCTGAAGGCTTGCCGGGATAAGCATTTCGTTTCGAAAATCTAATTACTTCCAATAGTTTGTTCGTTTCGACTACTTCGGCGCTGTTAAATAATTATTACCGACCTGTGGAGAATCTTGACGAAGATGACAGTGTCCGAAAGTGAGGTCTAACGGTTCTCAATTATTTTTGTGACGGATTATGGGTAGAGAGAGAGATAGCAATCTGAAGGTTTTGGGATCCTCTGCTTCTGTCTAAGTAAAGTGAGACAATTTCAAAAGCCTTAGAAAAATTACATCTTATGCGAAAACTGAAATTTAGTTTTACATGTTCTTACATACTGTGTCTTAAAAGAGGGGGTGAACAGAACTAAAACAGAGGTCCCTTGCAAAAGTTATATTTTTTAAAAAACCTGATCTATCGAGCTGAACATTTGCATACATGTTCTCTGATATTCTCTAGAACTATAAAAAAAGTTTCTCGCGCCTGTCTCCACCCATTCGTTTATTAAAAATATATGCCCTCGGGCACTAGAACGAGAGAAAGAGCCCTCACAAAAATAGTCGTATCTTTTAACGAAGTAAATTTATCGAGGTCAAAATTTCTGTACGTACTCTCCGATAACACATGGACAGACGCACAAAATTGGAGAAATTTTCGTGCACCCGTTTGTCTGGAAAAAATTCGCAAACCGTGCGTCTGTTTGGCAGCGATAAGAGAAAGTCAGAAGCAGGAAGAACACGGGGTAGCCGGCGCGGCGCAGCGGGCGGCTGTAATCTCGGATTTAATCGGTTCGTCCGAATTATAATTAATGCTGTGGGTGTGTCCAGCGGCCGATCCGGCGCAGATAATTTCGTTTCTCATTGAATCGCCGTAACAGAACGCGGGATTCGAGGCCACTTTAGCGTCTCCCGTGGCTTAATTACGTTAGCCGCAACGCGAAACGCAACGGCCGAGCGGACACCAGACAGAACCCGCTTTGATCTCGGCTCTGCTCTGATTGTGACACGCCGAGCAGAACCAGACAGAAGATTCGCCCGTAGTCGCGAAGCTGTGTGCCCGTTTGTTTTGTTTCGTTCTGTTTTGTTAGGACCTCGGTCACGTGTGTGCACGGAAACCAGCCAATCCCCGAGAGTTTCCCAGCGACGTGATTAAAATTTCGTTAGGACGTGGTCGCCTGTCAACGCGACTGATTCGACCGCCTTTTGCCTAAAGCCTGTCCGCCGTGCGGCATACTTTGTGCATCCCGGGATGCGCTATGTCTGTAGACCGTCGGTGTACTTGGTGTTGGAGATGATGCCATGTTTTTCGGGATGTTTCCTTTCGGATGGGGCTCAGGTTGATCGATGGGGGAGCGATAGCAGTGCTGATGGAGTTTTTGATGCCGTTGCTGTGTCTCTCGAAAAAACCTAAGTAGTTTTAAACGATGATCCTGAGAGTTGCTCTTTTGACCCACCTCGGGTTTTCTTTATAAATATTCAATGAACTAACGGACAAGCTCGTAAAACTATTTGTATATTTAAATACGATGTTGAAGAATATTCACCAAATTTTTCGGCTCGAAAGACTCGATTTCTCTGTCAGAAATGGTAATTTTCTCGAAGACTCTATTTTCGTGTTTGATACATCAAAAGGGCTGAACTTTGGTTCAGGAAACCAGAAATTTTTAACTTGTTTTATGTAATCCTGTAGATTTTGACGAGAAAATGTCAAAAATCTAAGTTTCAATCCTAGGAGATCAATAGTTAACAAGTTATGCGTGTGTAAATATGTGGCCCGACTACGCTTGCAAAACTGCATTATCGACGTCACCGTGTGCCTGTGCCGCCATCTAGCGGCTCCGCTCGAGTACATACCAACATGGCGGCGCCCTTAGCTGTCGAAAACGCTGATAACCGCACATCTTTACAAACGTGTAACTTTTGAACTAGTGATCTCCTAGGATTCAAACTTGGATTTTCGGCATTCTCTCGTCAAAATCTACAGGATTACATGAGAACGAGTTCGAAATTTCTGGTTTCCCGAGGTAAGGTTTAACCAACAAAAGGATTAATTTGACACGACCATTTCCTCGCGAGCACTTCAGGAACCGGATGCAAATTTTTCGAGAAAAATTTAATTTTTGAGAAGTTGATGTCATCAGAGCGAAGTTATAAACTAACGACAGTCCTTTTCGTTCGTTATACTTGCCAGGTACGACAGAACTCGTCCTCCGGCGGCTGTAGTCTTAACAAAGTTGCGAAGACAGGAGCGGCGTTATTTATGATAATAACCTTATCATATGTACGTATAACGCTCGCCATTGCCGTGGCAGTGTCATATACAAATTACGGTATACAGAGTCTCATAAGTATACCGGGGACGCCGGCGCGTCCGTTGTTCTTAAAGCAAAAGTTCATTTCGCGAGATTAAAACGCTTAGTGCCTTGCTCGGGCCAAGATGCCGCTTGAAAGCGACGAAACTCCTCATCTGAAGCTTAAAAGAAAGCTTTCACTGGCACAATGATCACTTCGAATTAGTTAAAAGCCGAGTACACACGACACAAAAACGCCGACGAGTATCGTGGACGTATCATGCCTCGATACATGCGAACATTTCATGTCGTTTTACGTACAGACACTACTCCCTGATCTGCCGACAGCGTTGAATGTAGAAAACATGATAGAAATTTTTTATTTTTAATCATTTCTTTATGAAACTTTCACTGGCATATTCGTGACACTTTTCTGGACAAAATGATACCAAACACGATTCAATTCGGAGAATATTTACCTGTTTAATCCACGATATAGTGTAGAACCTCGATTATCCGAACTAGATGGAACGTAAGTGCTCGAATAATAGTTATCTAGCTACAGTGCTGGATCCTATATTCACTGATTTGCACAATGAATCGTGTTGTGTATGAAAAGCTTTAAAACCAATTTAAATAATTTTAGAATACGGATATCATCGGTTCGGATAATGGAGGTTCAACTAATTCGTCAATTATAGAATTGTGTCGTGTTTGGACTCATCTTAATCAGAAAAACGTCACAAATCTAGTAGTATATTTTTCGCAAGGAAATAATTAACAATAAAAAAAAGTCGTTGGACTAGTGTTATCGTGCCTTAAAAATTGCACGATTGCTTTATTATATTGTTTCGAGACAAACAAAAATGTCTAGTATATAATCAACAGTTAGCATTTAATATAGCAAAATTATTTCACTATTTTGTTCATTATATTCGTTTAGAAAAAATACATTAAACACATTAAAATCGCACATTTCGCAAGCTAAATATTTCGGTACTTTAAAAAAACGGTGTAATAATTAGTATAAAATTGTACGTTATATTTTTCCTGTGCGTACAGTCGTGTAACGGTTCGATTTTCGAGTACAAATGTTATGAAGCGTGTTAAACGTAGTGTTAAGTGGTCCAGTATACGCCGCTAATAAAATCGTCGATTCGTGGAGTTTTGAGGGAATTATCGGCGCTCTTATTTGGGGTGGTCGAAATGAAACTGTCCCACGCAGCGCGAGGGGACATCGATTTATGTGCAGCTAAATTCGATTAAAGCCCGCTTTCGAGCACTTTGAGGCGCTTTAAGGCAGGATGGCACTCACGGAAGCACGACAGCGTGGAAGACGTCGGCGGACGTGTGCGGTTTCTCGCAGAATATACGAGTCGGGAGAAGTCCTGTTACGAAAACTAATCCGAAGTTACACTAAACGTGAAATCACTCGGTCGATTGTGCCGGCGCGGGTCCTCGTTGCACACGACGTCGTCTCGATCGCTCGAGATTGTGTATTATCGAAAGTACCTCGCCGGGAACGAGGGTTTCATCCGGGACACGAAGTTTTCTCTTTAACGGCGGCCCATTGTGCCGCCGCGGCGAATCAGGGACCAATAGTGCTCTACCTGCGATTATTGTTGCATTCCTAACGCCGTGTGTCAAATAAATGTCGGTCGAATTATGTACCAACGATCATCCGACAGAAAATTATGGATTGATCAAATAAATTGTCGCATCTCACACAAAAACGAAACTTTTGCGGTGAACATTTTTGTACGTGTTCTTCAACACTGTATTCAACTATGCATAAAATTTTATAGATGCTTCTTCAACAGATTTTTCATAACAAATTCGTAAAGAAGGCCTCGGATTGCATACAAGAGCAAAAAAGGGTAAACGAAATTGTTATATTTTATCACAAAATTAATATTTTGGGTTCACAATTTTTTAACATGTTCCTCAATATTGCACCCAAATATACACAAATCGTCACAAATTTATTTCTATCTATCTATCTACCCCTAACAAAAATTGTAAAGTATTCCAAAGACAATCGTAGATTTCATTAATTTTTCGATTTTCATTTTTCGCGACTATAATTTTCATTCAAAAAATCTGAAAAAAATGTCTGACATGTATATCTGTCACAGTAATGTATCCCATTTTTTTCTGAAATA
Source organism: Halictus rubicundus (assembly GCF_050948215.1). Taxonomy (NCBI): domain Eukaryota; kingdom Metazoa; phylum Arthropoda; class Insecta; order Hymenoptera; family Halictidae; genus Halictus; species Halictus rubicundus. The sequence goes on along the minus strand of NC_135159.1, from coordinate 8,066,915 downwards.
TTCCCTACAATAGGTCTGACAAATTCTCCCAAAATTTGAAAATCAAATTTTTCCCCACAGCTACCCCCCTGATGAGGATAGGGGTTATAGGAACCGGAAGCTATCTATGTTTGAAGCAAATAAAAGCATTTCGCACTATGACCACCATAAATCGAGGAAGATGCAGCACAAATTCCCGGGCTGGCAGCAGGCGCGATAACGTCCGCGCGTTAACAATGCTCGGCCAGTAATGTTTTAGTATTAGCATAGAAGTGTACACGATAGATCGGGGTTAATAACGCTTTATGGTTGCACAGAAATACGAAACGATCAGGAGCGTGGCCATATGCGCAGCTCGCTAAAATTATCCGGTGATGCCTTCTCTTTGTTGTACCGCGTGGCTCGTTATTTAGCCACGATGCCGCAATTATTATGCCAATGTACGGAGATATAAACATAGATTGCATTGTAAATTCCAACTCGCAGCTGAACCCGCTGTTGAGTGCCACATATTATCGATAGCCCAGAGATGGAACTCGCGATATTAACCTGCGTTTATGGGAGTGTCCAAGACACGGTCGAGTGCGACTTTGTCAATTTTTTGGAAACAGCCAGGTGGAGATACAGTTTTCAAACTTTTTCGGTGCTTCGATACAGTGTTGGTGAGTATATACAAAAATTTTCAGCTCGGAAGATTTATTTTTTTGGAAAATATGAATATTTTTGCCGTTCTGCCTCCTAGATACTTCGATGACGTCTTCAAAACTTTTTCATAAACGGAAGGGTTGACATAAGTTATTTAAACTTTTTTTATATTTGGGTAGAATATTGGAGAACATGTACAAAAATTTTCAAATTGAAAAATTCATTTTTTGGCTGTATATATGGTTTTCTAGGGCTTCTTAAAAAGTTGTTTAATAAACGGGCGCGTTGATGAAATTTGTTCATATTGTAATATAATATTAGATAACATGGTAATCAAATTCCCATGCTAACAGATTCACTTTTTGATCAAACATAACAATTTTTCGAAGACCCTTTAATTTAACCGTTGGTGCATCTTAGAGGCTTCTGTATGTTATGTTTCATTAACGAAGGGGCTGATGTAAATTTTTTAAACTTTTTGTATCTTTAAATAGAATACCAGAGAACACGTTAACAAGTTTTCCATCCCATTTTTCAATAATAAAGGCAATTTTTCGAAGACCTTTTTTGTTCTTACAAAAGGACTTCTTTATGATTAATTTTATAAACAAAGGGATTGATGTACATTTCTAAAACTTTTTGTATGTTTTTAGAAGAATATTGGAGAACAAGTGCAAAAATTTCCGGTTCAATAGGTTCATTCTTCGACAAAATATGAAAATTCAATAAGAAATTGTTAAAGACTTCGCCTCTCGTCGGCAAGCAATCGATGCAAACAGTTCCTTTTGTACTCTTAACAATACTCGAAAATTGCAAATAAAAAGAGCTGAAAAGTTCCACAATGTTCATTCCACGTTCTCGCACTGGCACATTTATCTTAAATGGTCCGTGCCTTTGTTCACGTAAATCGATTTCTTTGAACGTTCTCTGCATAGAAGTATACCTGTTAATCAGTTTTTAGTGGTCTCTGTACACGATTTACAATTATTCGATTTACTGAGACCCTTTCAACAGATTTTTCTCAATTATGTTCGTTCTATTATTCCATCGGATTTCAACCGTAAATAGCAACCGAATAACGTTATAGAAAATTATTTTACATACTTTCCACAAAATTTTCCTCGAGGCCTTCTTTACGATTTTTTTGATAGACGAACACATGGAAAAATTAAACTTGTTATGCGTTTGAATACAGTACTATCTTCAAACCACATTTTTGGTATTCATTTTCTGATCAGATAATTTTTACAAGAAGCTACTCTTTTCATATATGCCACTCATCAAGAGCTTCTTTCATGAATTTTTTCCTAAACGAACAATTGAATATTAATTTTTGAAAGTTTAGATACACTTTTAGACACCGTGTTAGAAATATTATAGAAAATTTTTAATCCAAAGCATTAATTTTTACGCAAGCTATGCCAATTTTTCGAATAGCTCCATTTTCGTCCCTAGTGCACCTCAAAATCTTTACGATTTAAAAAAAATGAACGGATGGACACAAAATTATAAAACTTTTTGCATACTTAGATACAGTATTTGGGAGTATGTACAAAAATTCGTAACCCAAAATTTGTCGATAAACTGCGCCAAATTTTCCAGTACTCACTATTTGCATCCCTCGTGTACCTCAAAATCTTCTTTACGATTCTTTTAAAAAATGAACGGATGGCCACAAAATTATAAAACTTTTTGCATACTTAGATACAGTATTTGGGAGCATGTACAAAAATTCGTGACCCAAAATTTGTCGCTAAACTGCGCCAAATTGTCGAATAGCCACTGTTTTCGTCTCTCGATCAGCTCGAAATCTTGTTGACGATTTTTCCACAACCGAACGAAGGGAAACAGACTCGTAAAACTCTCGGATGCATTATCTGCGAACATGTTGGAAACTTTTCATCCAAATCCAGCAAGCTTTCACTAAGCATATCCCCGCAACTCCGCGATCCTACTACCGGCAAGACGCGAAGGAGGCACTCGAACCTGCATTAACCTCGTTTTCACCTGTCGCGGCTCAAAGTAAAATCAAAATCGAGTCGTAGGAACGTGAAATCAGCCTCCCCCGTGTCCCCCAGAACCATCATCCTTTCGATCCTCGCTTGTTCCTGGCCAGGGCCGAGGTCGCGATTGTCTCCTCTTTCGCTGGCTTCTCGCTCGGTTTTCGCTTCTCGCTCGGTTTTCGCTTCTCGCTCGGTTGTCTCCTCTTTCGCTGGCTCCTCGCCTCGCTTGTCTCTTTTCCAGGGTCTGTGAAGGAGCCTGGCAGGTTCTCCGGCGTCTTGTGTTGCGCCCGGGCTCTGAAGCCGAACGAACGGACGTCCGGAGACGTAATTTCCTGGCTCCCTTCCGCTCGCTCTCCTCTTTCGCCTTTGCCTGCGCGCCCGGCTCCGCTTTGTACGCTACAGTCTCCAGGGGTGTGCCGGCGAAACTTCTCCCTCCGCTTTTCCGTGCTTCTGCCTTCCTTCGTTCTAGCCCGCTCTCCCTGTGTGCCCTCAAATTAGAAGCGATCGATGGGAGCCACGCGTTCGGATACGTTCGCTTCTGACGATTTCGCGAGATGGCTCCGAGGACAGGATGCACCGGTTGCCACGGTTAATGTCTCCATGTATGTGGAAACTTCGCCACCGAAATGCCACCCGTACAGTGTACCAACACTATTCCCTGATCTCTTGCCGCCGGCTACAACCTCGAAAAGGATAGCGCGTAAACAAAACATTGACACCAGTGTGTCGGTGAGACAATACTAATTCGGTGATAAAACTCTTTTTTGTTTTTAATGATTTTGTTGTAAAACTTTTATCAACATATTCGCGATACTCTCCCGATTGAAACGAGTCCAAACACGACACCATTTGGACCGCAATTACTCGTTTAATCCACGATACAGTAGCACCTCTATTATCCGAACTAAATAAATACCTCAACGTAGTGTATACAAACACTATTCCTTGATTATTGCTGTTATCGTTCAACGCTGCAAAGGATACAGAGTAAATAAAACATCGACACCATCGGTCAAACTATACTAATTTAGCGATAAAACTTTTTTGTTTCTAATGATTTTGTTATAAAACTTTTATCAACATATTCGCGATACTCTCCCGATTGAAACGAGTCCAAACACGACACCATTTGGACCGCAATTACTCGTTTAATCCACGATACAGTAGCACCTCTATTATCCGAACTACAGAAATACCACAACATAGCGTGTACTGACACTGTTTCTTGACCTCTTGTGGCTAACTTTGAACGTAGGAAAATATACAGAGTAAATAAAACATCCAGACAATACTAATTCAGCGCTAAAAAAAGCACTTCTGTTTTTGATAATTTAATTTCTGTTTTTGAAATTATAAAACTTTCATTAACATATTCGTGATACTCTCCCGATTGAAACGAGTCCAAACACGACACCATTTGGCTCGCATTTACTCGTTTAATCCACGATATAGTATAACCTCGATTATCCGAACTAGTTACTAGAACACAAGTCTTCGGATAATAAATAGAAGAGTTATATAGCTACAGTGCCGTCTTTGCTGATTTGTACATTGAATTGTGTGGCATATGGGAGTCCAAATATCATCGGTTCGGATAGTCGAGGTTCTACTAAATCATGAAATAGACTAGTAAATTCAGATTGTCATGTTTCGTGTCGTTTTAATCGGTAGAATCTCGCGAATATGCTGGCAGAAGTTAATAAAAAAATCATTAAAGTGGTAAAGATAAATTTTTCGCAAATATTGTGTACATCTTCGTCACATATATCGAGACATTACTGTACTTGGTTGCGTAGGGGACAAGGAGTATTGAGAGGAAAGTCGCGAGGATTTAAGAGACTATGGGGGGGGGGGTTAGGATTCAGAATGAGTCGAAGTAGAGTCGAAGTAGAGTCTTGTATGACTTTTCTTGAGGAAATTGTGACGTGCTAAAGTTTTTAATGTCTGCCGCGGTGCTTTTGGTTCACGAAGTTTTAGAGAGAGACCATATTAGCATTCTCATTTGTCTCCTAGTGCATAAGTACCCTATCTTGACAAAAAGTTAGTTATGTGAGTCGATAGTAGAGACTTTGAGCTTTCAGACGAGCTCGAGTGTATCCTCGTACAATAGTTTTTAATAAAGCTACCGAAGTTTCTAGAGACGTTTGAATTATACATTTTTGACAAAAAGGACAATAATAATATAGCTGTAGAGTAGTTCGAAAACAATAGATTTCATAGTTCCATAGTAAAAAATTCTCAAGATAGGTCCACAAATTCATTTCATATAGATCAGACTGCCCCTTTAAAGCGCGTTGCACGGGTACACGTAATCGCTTATGACAAGCTCAATTTCGATTTTTCGGTGATGTAAAAATTTGCACACGTAGCCGAAAGATGATCAAAAATGTGCAATCAAATCCCATAGAAATAAGTCTTATTCTTTCACAGTAGAAAATTCCCAAACTAAACCTACAGTACCGCAGAAGAACCTCCACACTTCAGATGACCTTTTTACTGTAAAAATTATTATACCAGCTTATTATTTATACTTATTATTATACCAGCGTTAATATACCAGCCCAATAAGAGCTCCTCAAAACCAGCTTCTCAATATTTCTCTCCCATCTCCGCAATTCACTCGACAAAACCCACTACAATTCGTCCACCAGCACAATTTCCGATCATCAACAATCCCCCACCGCATGACACACTTCCAAAAGCTCAGGCACCTCGCACACTACCGTTTGCCGGGACGAGGCAGCGAGAGTCAAAGAAAACTTCATTAGCTTTGAGCACTCACTTCACCGAAACTGTGCTCTACAAATTAGTTTCAAGACACACTCCGCGGATTTACCGAGAATCGTGATCGTTCTGCACACCGACTCGCATGAGCTGGTGCCCCTGGAGCCGCATTATGATACCCTAAATCATCCTTAATCTAATCCCGGGTTCGTTTCGCGTCGGGTGGCGTGATCTGCGTCGATTTTCAAGCGGATGTACCTGCTTCGCGGCTACTGGAAGCTGTCTAAAGGTAGCAGGGGTAGAAGAGGGTGGTACGGGGTGGTAGAAAACCAGGGTAATAGGTTCCCTTTGAAATACATGCTCCGTAGAAATGCGGCACACACGTCTTCAGCGGTAATCAGCGCCCTTCGGTTTAAAAGCGACGATGGTGGCTAATACCCGACGGCCACGAAGCCATCCTTCACATGACTAAAAGACAACCCCTGGAACCGTGGCTCAACGGTTAGGTCCCCACCCGTTCGACCGGGACTCGAAAATGAAGAGCAAATTAATTTTCGCGTGGGGACGGTTTGATTGTTGAAATTAGGAATAGCCAAGTGGAAACAGCGAGTTAACAAACGCGGTGCAACGATTCTCAGAGCCGTTTTTCCCCTCCATTTTCCGCCGTAACAGAAGTTACCAGGGCCATTGTAATTTTCTGTTATTGTCGAAAAAAGCTGCCGCGCTGAATGGATAATTTATGAAATGAAAATATTCGGCCGAACTCGGTCGAACGATGCCGAATGAGGGCTACACGGGGATTTTGTATAAATCAGAGCGCCGGGCCGTTGAATGGACCGAAAAATGCGACTCTTTACTGTTTCTCGTCCCGTGGAAACGTTTCACGGCCGTTTCCGGGTCTGGGAAATACAGGCACGCCGGATGCGCATAGTAGTTGCGCAATCACAATTACGGGGCACCTACTTGCGACCTGTCGGTGTCAGCGATTCGCCCGTTTCCACGCTCTGCTGCGATATTGTTCGCCGAAATAACGGGACGGGTTCCCACTGTTCCCGTCGCTCGACGCCGTGAAACACCCTCGGAAAACGAAAATAGATCATTATCGAGGCTCAATGTTTTGCATCCTCCCGTAGAGAACCTACCAAATCGTCGAATTCTCCGGAAACTTGGTCCTGCGCAAGATCAAGATCGAAATGCACCAGGTTGCACTTTAGGGGTCTTGTTGACGGTTAAGTATGTTGTAATATGGGGGGAATTAGGGGGGGTTTAAGTCATCACTTTGGCGAGTTTTAGTTTATTTACGAATCACAAGCATTTCAATTTTGTAATTTTTCATTGTCCTCGTACAAGGACAGGTTATGGTAATCAATCTTTATCTCGGGTACTGTCAGGTTTGTTTGAGTCGATTCTTTTTTTATTGTAATCTGCAAGGTGTGCTTGCTGTAAAACCATTTTTGTTTGTTTATTTTGCAATACGTATTACTACAGACTAACAAACTCCAATCGTACTTTTGAATGGGGCCACGTTGTGTGATGTGCACATGTGTGTCAAACACAGCGTCCGACATTTTTTAATTAACAAAAATATTTAAACAAACCTTGTTGATTACAGTGAAAAAAGAATCGATCTAATCGCACGAATGTTCTCCGAGATAAAAATTCCCAAGTGCAGTCCTCTTCTAAGAATGAATAAAACTAGCAAAATTCAAAAGCTTGTGCTGTATAAACAAATTCGACATCGGCAAAATGATGAATGAAACACTCCCTCATATAGCGTACACTACATCGCTCTGCACTCTCAAGAAGATCGCAATAGTGTAACTAGTAGGAATTCGACCTTTCCGTAAACCTTTAGGACAATTACGTCAAGAACACCTATTCGGCCATAGAGAAGCCCAGCTATTCTTAATTGTCATCCGGTCTGGGGACCGTTTGCAGACCTCGGAGATTGTTGGACGTCGCTGCCGTTAAACTCTACCGCCGACAGTGACATTCAGAGCGGCGCGACGCGACGCGACAAAAGCGTCACGTCGAAAACGCTAAGGTGCTTTCGACTCACCTTGGGTTTCCACGAAGAGCGGCATGGTGCAGCGCGTTGAAGCCATTGTTGTTCGTGAGGGTGATGTCTGCGGCATGGTCCAACAACAGAGCCAAAATGTCATCCCGTTTCTTAGAAATCGCGTCGTGGAGCGGAGTGTCGCCCTCGGAGTCCTGGAAAACAGATTTTCTTCAGTACGTATCGCCTCCTCGAAGAACGATTCCGCAGAACAGAAACGCTTTATGTAGTTTTTTTCCCTTCCGGTAAAACGGATACGATAAAAATTTCAGAATTTTACACAAATATCTATCTCGAGCTTAGAACGCTATACAGTGTTTACTCGATATTTTTCCAAATTAGGGTCTAGCCGGGGACATGTATCGGCCGGGAGATACTGTTCTTTGGCGACCGAGGTCTCTCGAGCTTCGTGGCCCCTTAAGGGATATACCCAGCGGTAGTCGGAATAATTCCGCGACATTTATCTTCCAGGCCTTGGCGACATATGTAGACAAATCACTGTGACACAATTTTGTAATTTCGTATCGAACGATCCTTTGTTGTAGGCACGCCTATTATCGGTGGGGATAAGCTCGAGCGACCGTCACATGTACAATTTCATTCCGATATAAGACGACGCTTTTTATTTCAAGTAAGAAAATCCCTATCCCCTCTTCTTCAGCCATCGCCTTGTATCGAAAGAAAACTGTAGTGAAATATCGGCGTGGGTCAGAAATGACTCCGGCACAGGCCTGGAACTCTCTGGATTAAAAAAAAAACTCCGGTGATTTCGTTGCAGAATTAATGTTTGTTCGTGCTGCTTTTGTAGTACAATGAGAATTTGAACAATTCGCCAAATCGTACCGGAGCTTCTGTTGGACAATTTATTTGAAGACGCGCAACAAGTAATGTACGCGAACGAACTAATGGAATTTTATCCGACTATTTTCCTCGTTAAACGATCGTTTAGACGGCCCAATCTTAATCCCGACCATCAATTAGATTTAACCCAGATTAACTTGATTAATCAGGTACGATCTGATACGTCGACGCGCTCGATTTATTCCGCACGGAATCAGCAAATTAACCGATCAACTGAAAAACAATGGGTTCCGATTGAAAATTTTCAATCGGCCATGCTAAAAATCTGGGTCAACTTTTATCCGATCAGAATCGTCGATTTTTAATACTCTTACGGGCTTGACGTACAGGGTGGGTGATTTATACTATTATTATTATTATTATTTGCGGCGAGAAATGTTCGGACGGAGATTAAATGTTTTCTCAAGGGATCCGCATACATTTCTCGGTACGAATAATAATAATGATAAATCAAGGTGGTGATATCTGGCGAACCAGTCTGTATAATTTTTATATGGAACGTCTTAGCAGTTTCTACTTTCGGCAGAAATGGTGTTCGGATATTAGAGGGGCCGAGAGGCTGTGGCATCAGCCGGCTGCGTAAATAATAGGGCATCAGGCACAGATACTTTATGGGATCAGTTGGAAAAATCCTTTGTATAACTCCAATAACCGTGGAGGATAAATCTGCCGGCGCTGTCGAGAACCGCCGGCGCTATCTCGCGCTATAAATGCTGGCCATGTGTCACGCCACCGAGACAGGAGAGAAGGGGAGGGGGGAAGAGGAGAAAAGAGACGAACGGTTGTGGAAGGTGAATCTCGGCCCTAGAAAACGAAGGGGTGCGATACAGTCGGAGAAAAGGGGTGAAAGTAGAGTCTGAAGCCAGAAAGAGATCGGTTAGTCTGTAACGCAATATTATTAATTCCCCGCTGCCTAAACGTCTATGAACAAACAGATACCACGGGGGTGTTGAAAGCAGAGGTTCCACCCTGCAACACGAGCTGAGACAAATTGCTGTACGATTTTTTTCTTCGCGAAGCTACAATAGATCAAAGTTTCCGAACTCGGCAGCGACGTTGGAATTTGCAAAAATTATGAGGCAGACTGTACTCGCTTCGCCCCTTGATTTGTAGCGCAGAAGTATAAAAAATGCGCTTGATAAAAAAATTATTTATGGGAGGTGAAATTGGTTTTAACAGGTTAAAGTTTCCAAACCCGAGGATTTTGACGTTCAAAATTTTCGAAATGCATCAGGTTGCGTTTTGAGGACTTTGTTGAAAGTGAAGTATGTTGTAGTGTGTGGGAAATTAGGGGCAGTTTAAGTCATCGCTTTGTCGATTTTTAGTTTGTTTAAAAATGACAAGCGTTCATATCTTGTAATGGTAAAACGGCAGGTTATAGTAATGAATTTTTATGTTGGATACTATTTGTCCGATTCTGATGATTCTTTTCTCATTGCAATCAGCAAGAGTTGTTTATTGTAAGACTATTTTTGTTTGATTGAAACATTCATGTTGTGATTCGGTAAATTTAGGAAAGGTGCGACTACAATTCTGCAACTTGCATTTACCTAGCTTTCTTATCTTATGTAATAAAAATACAACGTTACACGTCTAAACGATCATAGATTTTGTCGAAAATGAAATATGACATAATCCATGGGAAATTAGCAGGAGTTTAAGTCATCAGAATGTCGATTTTTAATTTATCAACAAATTACAATCATTTCTAATTGTTCTCGTAAAAGGACTGGTTATCCGAATCAATTTTTATCTTACACTCTATATAGCCGATTGAGTTGATTTTTTTTTTTTTATTGTAATCAGTAAGATTTCCTGATTGGTACAAATTTTTGTTAGAAGGTTTTTCATATTAGTAAAAATTTCATCCTTAAAGCTTTCTAAAGAAGCTTGTACATGAATTTGCGAAAGCAAAATTCTTATGGAAAAAATGAACGTTAGGATGAAGCCTGGGCTGTGGTTCGGAGATTTGATAAAAGGTTGCAATGGACTGTTGGTGATAACAAGCTGTTCCGGTTCGTCGAGCGAGAAATTGCAGTCGCAGGCTTTCTGATTAGACCGAAATCAGAACGGATCCCGGTGCACGTATCAGGCGAACGACTCAGCAAAATGAGAAAAGACAACAACAACAGCGTGGCCACGGTGTGGATTACAATCAGAGAGTCAGCGCCGAGAAGGCAGACCATCGAGGAGCGAAACGACGGGGACGGGAAGTCGAAGCGGGCTGATTGCACCGCAAATATTGACAACGCTAATTCTCCCTTTCCCGGTCTCCGGTTGTCGAAGGTGACGAGCTACGCTAATGAGGGCTTTAAGACGTCGACGAGAGGATAGACGAACTCCAAACGCCGGATCCTAACCGTCTCGATGCGAGCACTATGCAGACTCTTCTACCGGTCACAAAATTATTTGTCTAAATTCGTCGATTCACCTCTGTTCTATACAAAAACTATGCAATTCAATCTTCTGCCTGTTTGGTCGATATCCCAACTATTTAACCGTCATTACATAAAATATTTATTATCTTTCATTTTAGCGTGACTTACGTAAAACGACATCCTTCGATATTACACAGCTGGCATAAATTATTCGATCAAATGGCTATCGTTAATTAGTCATATTTTAAGTGTAGCAAATTTTTGCATTAACGATAAAGGCGAATGCGACGATAAAACTCGACATAGTCGGGGTGGGGTGGAGATCGTAGTGCAACCGGGCACGGGGTGAATCTACATAAAAAATGAGAGAAAATTTGGTATCACATTTTTTTATCCGCTTTCGGGAAAATTGAGTTTGAAAATTCAGGTGACACGAGTGCTATTAGATAGGAATCGTCTGACGCGTCTGATCATGGCCAACCAATTCTACTTCCCGCGTATACTAAAGCACGCGAACTCGACGGATCTTCAAACTCGATTTTTTCTCAAAAAACGACACGACAAACGAAAAAATGTTAGACCTTTTCTTCGATTTATTTTTACACGTAGAATCACCCCTTGCCGGTTGTGCTACGGTTTCCACCCCACCCTATATTTAAAAAAAACATTTTTATGTCCAGAACGAGTACATTAGACATAATAAAAGTCATTAATAATTCACTAATAGTTCCCACAAAACCGTTATTATATTAAGTTTTTAAGTTCAAGGTCATTTGAAGGTAATGTCACAGTACACATAGGAAAGAATTTTTATATGAGCTACGCGATGCAACGCGAAAATATAAATGGTTATTTGAAAGAAAAACAATCAATGACCTTGAAAACTAGGAGAAAAACAACATTTCTGAAAAAAACCACCACTTGATACCGTTCAAATTACATATTAAAAATGTTCTTGTCAAAATTAAAGATACTCTGGGGGTCGCATTTACGCGAGACACAGGGTATATGAAAATTTGTAAATAATTCATGAAAGTACGAAGATGTTTCTATTTGTCTACAGATCAATTTGAGCAGATTTCTTATTTTTTTTTTTTTTTTTGGAAGTGAGAGGTAACTGTACATTTCGAAGCGTGGCATTTTGGCATGATTAGCAACAAAGCGGGCGTGGTGGGGATATTTGCAGGTCCGTCAGTGGTAACTTGGCAAGCTTAATCGGCTTTCGTCCGATTCGCAAAGTACACAATGAATTGCGTCACGGCGCCGCGGCCCTGTAATCCCCGTGCCGGCAATTTATATTAATTAGCCCGTTCGGCCGAACCGTCCCTGTTCAACATAAATTACCGGCCCCGGCTAATGATGAATGTCAGGTATAAACGTAACATTATGCGACCGCCGCCGTCGGTCTGTGTACGAGTGTCGTCCGAGTACAACGATCCTGTACATATATTCGGTATACTATCAGGTAAACGTGGATCGTCAGTGTACACGTCTGTTCGTGTGTATGCGTGTGTGTACGTGTGGATGGCTTGGCGTGAAATCAACGTGATGGTTTGGATATCGTGATTACGAGCTGATGACACTTGTGATATCATATGTGGACGTTCAGTGGTTGTGTTAAATAGTGATCTTCTGTAGTGTGGACGAGGACGTTCCTATTAATAGAGATTGCTATCAGGGTTTTTGATGTAGGTATTTCTGGGGATTTTCCGGGGTCGAAAGCACGGGTTCGAAAACGGATATGACGTCGGTTTCGTTTCTCAAAACACAGTTCTAAGCACCGAAATAATCTAGAAACAGTTGTTACTGAAAAAGATTCTTATATATCGATTTCGGTTCCAGTTTCACAGAACCAATATTAACTAATAACTTTGTTATTTAAACAGATACCAAAAAATGTTTGGGGAGAAAGTTATCGTATGCGGAGGGAGACATAAGCCCCTGTTGATGAAGGTTATCTCAAGGTCATATTTTTCGAGATCTCAGGAAAACTATACATTTTTTAAAATGGAATATGGATTTTTATTTAAATTTTGATAGAGCGTTTCAAAACGAATGCAGTGGCCTAACTGTACTCGAGAGCAGTTGCAATGGACAACTAAATATTGAAGATTGTTCTAGTGAAATTTGACGAGCCTCTGATTCTAGTTGCTGCTATCCCTAAATACTAAATAATAATATATCCTAAAATGATAATATCCCTAGTGCTCACCCCTCGACCTCGATTTTCGTTCTGACTCGACACCCGCCCCAAAATATTCTCGTTTCTACGAACTCCGTCGCTAGGCCGCAACATACCACACCCCGTTACAGCCTACCGAATCAGGCTAATCATTCAAAAACCGTGATAAATCGCCGTGGCAATAAGTATCGACCGAAACACTCGGTCGTAGCACGGGCGTCGTAACGAGTTAGGCAACTCTTGTTCCTCGTCTCTCGCGATCCACGGGAGAGTTCGAGGGAAAGGGGTGCAGGGGGTACGGCGGTGGCAAGGATTTTGCACCCTTTGCACTCCTGGGGAACGGTTCCCCGCCCCCTTCGACTTCGGAGGTCGGTACACGACCCGCATACCGTCTTTGTGAGTCACCTATAGGTTCATCCCCGTTCCACGTTGGCGCATCGGGCCAAAGGGATCGTCTGCTCAAAAGTACCAACTGGAAACGGGCAGGAAGGTTTCGTTGCAATCAAGCGCGGACGCGGACTTTCGGGATCCTCCGTTTTCTCACGGTCCGCATTATCTTCTCAGGCCTCCTCTGCCTCTCGAACTCCTCTCTGAAACGGCCGGATGAAGTAACGAAGGAGGCGGGAAACGTCCCTGCCCCCTCCGCCCCACCGAACCCCCTCCCTTCATCCCCTCGTGGCTCTCTTTGCCTTTCGTTTCCTATTTTCCTTTCCTTCTTCCTTCCGCGCCCATCCGCTCCTTCGAGCTTTGTATCCACGCGCAAATCGCTATCGATCGCTCCTCCGAAATGCTAGTCCGGCTTAGCGGGCGCACGATGCTGTCCAGATTATTCGGGAACCTCGTTCTCTGCGAGTTTTCATTGATGCGAGACGCGCTCGAAGGTTGTTAGGCTCGCGACAAATTAGTTGGATACGCTAAGCGAGTGTTTGCAGGTCTTGACGTACGTTCGACATTTTTCTACCATGAGTCTACGCAACGCAATGCTAGGGGGCTTTGATGTACACTTTTGTACATACTTTGAGAATACACACGAATTTTTGTACCGCGAGAAAATCGAAATTGTGCTTGTTATACATAATCAACCGCGCCTGAGAAATGAGGGTAGCTTAATACAGGTAGGCTGAAGATGGGCTACTTTGAGAATTTCTTATTATGAAACGACAAAAGATATTACTATGGGACTTTGATGTACAGTTTTGTACATATTTTGAGAATACACACGAATTTTTGTATCGCGAGAAAATCGAAATTGAGCTTGTTATAAATAATCAACCGCGCCTGAGAAATGAGGGTAGCTTAATACAGGTAGGCAGAAGATGGGCTACTTTGAGAATTTCTTACTATGAAACTACAAAAGATGTTACTATGGGACTTTGATATACACTTTTGTACATACTTCGAGAAGACACACGAATTTTTGTATCGCGAGAAAATCGAAATTGTGCTTGTTATACATAATCAACGGCGCCTGAGAAATGAGGGTAGCTTAATACAGGTAGGCTGAAGATGGGCTACTTTGAGAATTTCTTATTATGAAACGACAAAAGATATTACTATGGGACTTTGATGTACACTTTTGTACATATTTTGAGAAGACACACGAATTTTTGTACCGCCAGAAAATCGAAATTGTGCTTGTTATACATAATCAACCGCGCCTGAGAAATGAGGGTAGCTTAATACGGGTAGGCAGAAGATAACCTATTTTGAGAATTTCTTACTATGAAACTACAAAAGATCTTACTATGGGACTTTGATATACACTTTTGTACATACTTCGAGAATACACACGAATTTTTGTATCGCGAGAAAATCGAAATTGTGCTTGTTATAAATAATCAACCGCATCTGAGAAATAAGGGTGGCTTAATACAGGTAGGCAGAAGATGGGCTACTTTGAGAATTTCTTATTATGAAACTACAAAAGATGTTACTATAGGACTTTGATGTACACTTTTGTACATACTTCGAGAATACACGCGAATTTTTGTATCACGAGAAAATCGCAATTGTGCTTGTTATAAATAATCAACCGCGACTGAGAAATGAGGGTAGCTTAATACAGGTAGGCAGAAGATAGCCTACTTTAAGAATTTCTAACTATGAAACTACAAATGATATTACTATGCGACTTCGGTGTACTCTTTTGTCTATACTTCGGGAAGATACACAAATTTTTGCATAACGAGGAAATCGCAATTGTGCTTGTTATAAATAATCAACCGCATCTGAGAAATAAGGGTAGTTTAACACTAGATTTACGGGACCCGTTGAAATGACGGGTTCTAATATTTTTAATTTACAATTATTAAGATTCTAAAGATGCATTCATGAGGAATTATTCAACAAATTTATTTCTTTGGGTATATGCTATTTAAAAAAAAAATGGCTAAAAATTTGGGCAACACATTCTTGTTATTTTTATAAAGTAACGTAAAATAGTCACTTTTAGTGCTTCGTAAACCTAGTGTTAATGTAGGTAGGCAGAAGATATTATACTTAAAAAAAATATATTATATTTTAAAAAATGGCTAAAAATGTGGATAGACACGTTCTTGTTATATTTGTAAAATAATGTAAAAGAAAGAAAGAAAACTCTATATCAATGTTATACATACAAATACTAATTCTAGATCATAGAATACCACTGTAAAGTGTACTTACAAATTTTCCAGAATCTTCTGTTCGTCCATCGGATCCACAGAACACTATTATCGGCTCACGCGAATAGGTCTTCAGGGCTCAATGTGGACACACTTTCTCACATGTGTCTACTTTATTTCTAATCACTTCAAACGCGTTTCAAAACTTGCCTTCTATATCGACTGTTTAAGAACGTGAACTTGATCTACTCTCGTGAACGGCTAAATGGACACTGACTGACATAACGTAGAAGCAAACTAAGTAACCCCAGACGGAAAAAAATGCGTGACGTAGCATGAGCGGCATTGCGTCGCGAAATGTCACGTCTGTGACTTTACACAAACAATACCGGCGTCGCGGCATAAGGGCCCGATTATGATAGGGGCAGGTCAAACGCTGAGGGTCTATGAACGCGAGATACAAAAAAAAAAGGCAAACAAATTCGGTCGGCAGAATTTGGTTACCCTGTTTTTGTGTCTAGCTTTGATACACCCTCGACGACCCACCCTCCCCCATACCTACCTAGTGTAATTTGACCCTTACACGTTCGTGGGAGAGAAGCGATTAAAATCGCAGTATTATTTTGATCGTGGTCGAAGTAACATCTTCTCGTTCGCTGTCACGATTTTATAAAGTGTGTTGTGTAAAGTTCAGTGATTGTGGTCTAATTATTCGGACGTGAGTCAATAATAGTGTGCTGTGGATCCGACGGAGTAACAGACGATTCTGAAAAATTTGTAAGTATACTTTACATTAGTATTTTATAATGTAGAATTAGTATTCGTATGTGTATTGGATATAGATTACTGTGGGGGGTACCAATTACTGTGCCTATATTAGTTATACTTATTTTTAAAGCATAATGAATATTAAGAAAGAAATATTGAATTTTTTCATTAAAATCAATCAATCTATACATGTGTTATATATCTCTTTTTTAATATTATGCTTTAAAAATAAGTATAATTAATATAGGCACGGTAATTGGTACCCCCACAGTAATTGGGTCCCTTACCCTACAGGTTTCGTTCATACTTTACAACTTCAAATTTATTATTTGGTACGGGCCTTGCGACGAATGCACTAGATTTACAGAGCAGTAAAACTGACTATTTTACATTACTTTACAAAAATAACAAGAACGTGTCTATCCACATTTTTAGCCATTTTTTAAATAATATATACCGAAAAGAATAAATTTGCTGCATAATTCCTCATGGATACATCTTTAAAATGTTCATAATTGTAAATTACAAATATTAGATCGCATCATTTTTACGTGTCCCGCAAACCTAGTGTTAAATTGCGTTTGTTCGAGGCACGCACACGATTATGTTTTCTCTCATTGACACGGTCAGATGGTAGGCTTTTTTCTATACGTATAATTCCACACAATCAAATTTTGCAAAAACTTTAACAGCCACTATTTGCTTGCGACATATGGTTCCTTTCAAACTTTTTCTTTTCGCAATGTACAGATGGTGTTGACGTAAAAAAAATTTATTGTTCCACAAGAATAACGTTATGACAAAGTTGATTTTTGTAAAAAAATTTGTATACTCTTCCGGGCACTTAGCTATCCTGTCCGGTCACTCAATAACGACCGGGTTATTGTCTGACCCAGTGCTTTTTTTATGCGCGTTCGTCGTCAGCAGCATCCTCTCATTAATTCAGCAACATAAATTTTTATAGCACGATCCATGTTACGGCCTGTCGACAAAACCCAATCGCCTTGAATCGTAAGAAAATGGAATAAATTCTTTCGTTAAAAAAAGAGGTTAATAAAATTCTTTAAAAATGGATTTAATTTCTCAGACCCTTTTTTATCTTCTCTAAACTTTCTCATGCAGTAGATAATTTTATACAAAATTCGCAACACCGATCAATAAAGTTGCATTTGAGACGACTTATTGGCAAAAATGGTCACGCATTTACGTTAATTTAGTTACAAGTTTGAATGTTATCGATTACATTTTTCATTGTAAGAAAATATATATAATAAATAGGACCCTCTAGATTACTAGCAACAAATATTAACACAATTTTGCACATACATTCCGAGATAAAAATTCAAAACTGCAGCCTTGTTCTTAAATATCTTGTCTCGAAAATGCGCAAAAATCGCCAAATTTGAATGACTGTATTCTATAAACAAATTAGAATTGCGCAAAGTGATGACATAAACCCCCCCTAATTATGATTGCTTTACGTCATACAATACTTAGTTCTGAGCGAAAGTACTTCTTCAATGATTGCATATCCATTTAAAGTTACACTGTCACGTGAATGACTTATACTTTTCCATCAACAATGATCAAGATTCAAAGATCTGTATTTTCTAAACAAATTCGAATCTGAAAAAGTCATGACATAAACCCTGCCTAAATAAGTCTGCTTTACATCACAGAATGCTTAATTTTGAGTAAAAACACATTTCGAATATCTGCACATCCATTTAAAGTTACAACGCCACATAGAAAGCTTACATATTCCTATCAAAAACAGCCAAGATTAAGAAATCTGTATTTTCTAAACAAACTCGAATCTGAAAAAGTCATGACATAAACACTGCCTAAATAAGGCTGCTTTACGTCACAGAATGCTTAATTTTGAGTAAAAACACATTTCGAATATCTGCACATCCATTTAAAGTTACGGCGTCACGTAAAGCGCTTACATCCTCTATTAAAAATGATCGAGGACTGAGGGAGGGTGGGACAGAGATCGCGTGAGTGAGAAAGAGAGAGGCGTGCAACTGACCACGTGCGGCAGTTTAAAATTACGGCGGGAAATCGATAACCCAGTTCTAAGCCGGACGAACAACCGGAGGCGCCGCCGAATGCAATTCGCTGAATCGAAACATCGTGATGAGATCGTTTTTTCTGAGCACGTCGTACCCTGCACTTTATGACAGCCGGCTCCCGTCCAGGTACGATGCACCGAAGCCGGTGTAAAAAAAAAAAGCGGTGGCTGGGAACCGAGGGGCGGTGGGCGGGGAAAATTGGACACAAGAGAATCCAATATAGCGGACTGTTAAACCGTGCCAGAGTAAAATGAAAGAAGTGTGCAGGGAATAAAGCGAAATGAAGGAACGCTTTCAACGAAAAAACGTCTTTTCGAACGCGACCGGCTCGGAAACTCTTCACCGTTCCGCCGGCGATATTACACGGATCTGTAGAGATGTCTTTCTACCGGATGTCCACGTAAATACGACGTCCCCCCACCTCCCCCTCCCAGCGTCCTCGAGCAGAAAATTGCCTTGAAGATGGAAGATATAGTGTCCACGGGTTTAATTTAATTCGAGGGAAATGAAATGAAAATTGGTTGGAATAATCGTTTTAGAGGCTCGAGAACGAGTCAGGGTCGGTGCATGTTGGATTAACTTATGAGATTGGCTAGTATTTGATATAGCGTAATAATAGCAGTGATAAAGTGAGAGAAATGCAGAGAGTGCTGTTGTGAAAGACTGCGTTGATTGTGTGGGAGTCGACAAGTTAGTGTGAGAAGTAGAAGGGTTGACCTTTAAACTCGATTATCTCAAAGTAATCTCGAAATGACCTAAAAATGAATGATTGCATGACGTTGTGCACGGGAAAATAGGTGGAGTTTAAGTCATCGCTTCGTCGATTTTTAATTTGTTTATAAAATACAGCTCGCCGAATTTTGTTAAATCTCAGTAGAACGATGTTCGACTTCTCCGGCACTGCAACTTTAATATCATGTGCGCTCATTCAGTATGATTGAAAATTAACGGTTGCATTATGAAATCTAGTAAAAATTGTGGGGGATTTAAGTCATCACTGTGCTGGTTTCGAATTTGTTTATAAAACACAGACGTTCAAATTAAAATCTCTTGTGAAAGCAAAACATTCAATTGATAGCTACGGCAGCTTGACAACAACATTTTCCTGACGATAAAACCATAGAGTATATTATTCTCCATAACAATCTGCATCGAAAACATACGGTAGAATTTTTTCATTTAAGTCTCCTTTTCCAAGGTAATCAACTTCAAAAGTTAGATTAACGCGATCGCTCATGACGCTCGAACTCTATTATCTCGCAAACGAATCGACTTACGAAAAAACTTCATTTTACATTTCCGTCTCAGTTTTTCTCCTAGATTAATATCCACACTCCCCAACCCCCTCTCGGCATTAATTAAGCACGAATTAATCGACGTTAATCCATATACAGTGATATACAGTGATTTCTCGATATATGTCGCCAAGGTCTGGATGATAAAAGTCGCGGAACTATCCCCACTATCGGAGTGGCCTCGGACGCCGAGTCGTCTCCTGGACGATACAAGACGCTGACAAGACCCGTGTTGGTGACATATATCGAGAATTCACTGTAAATACCCATGGTTCGATTAATCAGGGGAGTATCGCCAAATAATTTGGCAGGTAGCCACATCGAGGACTACTTTTTACTCCAGTCGAAGAAGTTACAACAATGCAGAGTTTTTCTTAGCCAGGCGAACAAAAGGTGGGAGCGAGCTTCCTTCTGGATTCCTGGTGCAGCCGCGCCGGTATTTTTCATTCTCGCTGCACTCTCGGTTTTGATGATACGTGACGATACTGTCAACTCTTAAGAAAAACCGAAAACGTCCGAAGCGTGGCGGGGCCGACAAAGGGGAAACAGCTTCTGCATAATTCTGTGGGAACGCGGCCGAAATTTCATTTGCCGAGTCAAAAGAGGTTGGACGGAACGGCGGTCAGAAACGGTAACTTCGGAAAACCCTAGCTATTCCCCCAGCAGACCGCAACCACTCGTTGCTTATTGCTTTTAGTATTAACTCGCCCTGCGCAAAATCCTCGCCGCGGGTGAGCCCTTTGTCACCGCAGAGAGCGTCGACTTTATTTCCACCCACGTGATAATAAGTGGAACACAATGCGCGTCTTATCAAACTTTTTGTGGGTCCTCCTCTAATTTAATTTCCCTCCGCGAGATATATCTTGCAACGTTTACTGTCAAAGATTTTCTCGTGGAAAGTAGGATGCAGAAAGTTTATGTTTCTCTTTTAAAGTGACGACAGATTTTTATAGAGTAATTCGAGATTTGTTTGTTCCGTTAGTGAATGCTGGCGATGTTGATAACTAGTGCCATTTGAGTGATAACGTAGAAAGCATACAGCAACTTTTGAAGTTTAAATATCTGTACTTTTTAAACAAATAGGAAACCAGCAGACTGATAACATAAACTCCCCCTTATTTTCCTTGCATTTCATTGTACAATAGTCTATTTTCAACAAAGTTACTCGCATCGACTACAAAAAGCAGTCAGTTATTATAATGGCCCGCTAGCAAGGATATACAATTTTTAATTTTTCGAGTAACTCAAAATCCCTGTAGTTTATAAATAAATTAAAATCTAGAAACCTGATGACATAAACTCCCCCTTACTTTCCTTGCATTTCATTGTACAGTAGTTTATTTTCAACAAAATTGCTCACACCAACTGTAAAAAGCAATCAATATGTGTAATGATGCACTAACAAGAATTGTACACTTTAGAATTTTTCTAATAACTTCGACACTCTTTAATGCATAAACAAATTAAAACCCAACAAACTGATGACATAAACTCCCCCTTATTTTCCTTGCACTTCATTGTACAATAGTTGATTTTCAACAAAATTGCTCACATCGACTGTAACAATCAATTGATGTGTGTAATGTTGCACTAAGAAGAATTGTGTACTTTAGAATTTTTCCAATAACTTCAGTACTTTTTAATGCACAAACAAATTAAAACCCAACAAACTGATGACATAAACCGCCCCTAATTTTTCCTATACAACGTTACGCACTCATACAGTTTAACCAAAATCGCCGACATTAGCCGCAGAAATTAAAGAAGACTCGTAAAAGTCTCGATTCTTCGAAAGAGCGCAAAAAGTGTGAAAGCAGTGTGTTCGAAAGCACTCAGGAAATACTGAGTATCAATTTGTCAACAACAAATCAGTCTGCGGAGGATAATTTACAGAGCGAATCGTCAGAAAATCAGTCGCCTCGTCCCTCCCAGCGTCTCCTTGCAAGTGTTTGCACTGCCAACACCGTAGGCCGGTGTCATCCATCAAGGTAGTGGTTCAGTGTGCTGTTGTCAGTGCTTTCTGTATCACGGGGGTCTACCTCAGTCGCGAACAGGAGGCAAACTCGTCATCGTGTCAACGTCGATCAAACCATCAAAATATCATCGAGTACCGGGTCGCAGCGCGCTGCATGCTGCATGCTGCATCCTGCATCCGAGCAGCGGTGCACCGAGCGTTGCACAGCGCGGAACAGCGCTGCACAACGGCGCACAACGTTGCATACTACCGCACAGGGGTTGCACGGAGAGCTGCGGAACGCCCAAAGCAACGAGCACTATCATCCATCAGGGAAACTTTGTCGCATGTAAACGCCATTTCTCTTCCGCGGCGTTGCGATCGATACCGCCGACGCTCCGGCGTTCTATTCAACTGCATATGTCGTCGGACATGCCTACTAATTCGCGGCATTAATCACGCATCGCTTATGGATTCGGCTTAAGGAACGCGGTCCACAATTTACAGAACTCCCTACCCGTGCCCGCCCAACGAAAACAGAAATGAACCGTGACTGCGAGTTACGGGGCTGTGTTAATTGATTTGTGATCGATAGATCGCGAGGCCAAACTGCTGCGGAAGTGCGTCGTGATTCATTCGTGTGTGCCGAGCCTAAATTTCTGGAGAACTGGCAGAACGTGGAACGACAATTAATGTTTCGGTCTTATCGTTCGTGCTGTTGAAACTTTGTGGGAAAAAATTGCATGATCGTGTAACTTAGCTCATCTCGTAGAGTGAGGTCTCTGCTTCACATTCGCATTAAGTGAACAATTTCTAGTACCGCAAATGGTAACTGCAAATTTAATCTTTTCAATCTGTTCGCGTCACCATATGAGGGGAAAAAGTTACCACCTCCCCTGCAGCACCAGAGTGTGCAGGACAGAGATGGAACGCGTCACGTGACCGTGTCGCGCCGGAAGAGGGGGGAGTTAGAGTGGGGGGGAAAGTCTCGATCTGGCGACACTGGTGCGAAGACATGTAACCTGTCGTAATTCCGTGAAAAAAAAATAAAATTGCAATTACTCGAGCTTATTTGGAAGATTGAAACCTCCACTTTACCACTCTCAAATTTTCCGACCAGTGAAAGTTAATTTTTCAATATTATAATTTTTATTGAATACCTATGCAAGTCAGAAATGCGTGCAGATAATTTCTAATGTCACCGTTGGCAACAGCGACGCACGGTTGAACAAATTGAATTGTTGGTAATGTTGTTGATAATATACGGGCGCCACGGTCGAGAGAAACTTATCGAGATCCGATAGTTTCTCCGGTGTTGTGGATGGCGCCAGTTTTCGCCGTTTGTAAAGGAGCCTAGGCGCCCGGTACTTGGCTAGAATGGTCCTCGATTCGTTTCTGACTTATATTTCACGCGGTGCCACCTCGAATGGCTTACAGATCCGTTCCAAACAATCGCATTACTTTTCACTCTCTCTCTGTTCGGGCCACTCCTATTGTTTCCGAGAGATCTACTATCGCGTGTAGCGGCCTATGAGCATACGAAGAATCGGGGACCGAAATCGTGCTTTCCGACTTCGCGTCAAATATACGACAAAGCGATAGATACACTGTTTTCAAAGATGTTGAAATTAGCATAACCAGCGAACACGGATAATATTTCATTCGTCTATTTCAGCAACATATTCGTGACATTTTTCTGATTAAAACGACTCCAAACACGACCCAATTCGGATCATAGTTACTCGTCCAATCCGCGATATACTAAAACCTCGATTATCCGAACTAAGTGAAACGCGTGCTCAAATCTTCACTGATTTGTACATTTTGTGATATATGCTGTGGTATATTTTGCTTCGCTCTTTGCGTCAATTTACTATAGTTGTTGTCAGGCATCAATATGCTGAATTATAAACAAAAAACTAAGGACCAAACATCAGCTGATATTACATTTCATGAGCAGTAAAATTTGACAACTTTCGGTATTCAACGACTCGACCAAACACCACTAATTTATTTACAAAAATTCGTCAAGTAGACCCGGTCTTCTCTAAACGATTGTTTTCAATAATTTTGTTGCGCGTATGTCGGTGTGAAGTATCACAGTGTGCGCCACGCCACAGCGTCGGTAGGATCAGCAGAATCGAAGGAGGTCCTCGATGTCTGGAAAGACGGTGAAGAGTAGTCGAAAGGACATTCGTAAGTGGAGCAAACCGGAAGTCTGCGAGCGGAAACTCTCGCAGGGGGTGCCTGAGCGCGCGAAGATGTCAACGGCAGCCTTTGCCCTGGGCTGATTCGCGGCGGTGCTCTCGGCAGTTTACGGGTTCCTGGACCGACCATAACTTCGGACCAGACAATTCATAAAGCGCGCGACGAGAGGAGAAGAAAGTGGTGAAGCAAGTGGAAAGATATCTTCGGCCAGCGCGCTCGGCTCACTGGAGATGGGGACGACTCGCTTCGCTCCGCTCCGCTCCGCGCCGCGCCGCGCCGCGCGCGATGTTCGAGTCCCAGCAACGCTGCCACCAAAGTGCTCTCTAAATTATTCTCTCGAGCGTCGCGAGTCGAGGGGTTTAGGGAGAAAATCGAGTCCAACCTCCGGGAGGAGAGGGCCTGGCCGCCCCCGCGATGACAACAGAGAACGGGAAGAAGAATGAACGTCGGATACAGAGCTTCATTGCTTCCGGTTGTTTACTGCGCCGACCAACGGCTGCGGAACGCTTCGAATTAGTTTAACCTTTCACCTGCCTTTCTTCCGTTCCACTATTTCTTTTACTATCCGATTCGTCCATTATTAGAGGAAACGTCTTTTCTGTTCACCAACGTCCTGCGACTTTGGTCGCATGCATTTCCATCTGCCTCTGTTCCATTCTGAAATTTTTTCTGCTATACAAATTATCAATTTTCAGGAGAAAAGTATTTTTGCCTGTCGAATACAGGTTGGGGAACATCCCTGAATTTTTTCACCTGCTTTCGTTCCGTTCTACAATTTTTTTACTGTCCAAACAGTCAATTTTCTGGAAAAAGCGTATAACACATACGTTTGTTCCATTCTGAAATTTTTTTGCTATCAAAATCGTCGATTTTCAGAAGGAAAATATTTTTGCCTGTTCGAATACAGGTTGGGGAACATCCCTGAATTTTTTTCACCTGCTTTGGTTCCGTTCTACAATTTTTTTAGTATCCAAATCGCCAATTTTCAGGAAAAAGTGTTTGTCACCCTCCTTTGTTCATTCTATAATTTTTTTTACCGTACATATCAGCAATTTTTAAAGAAAAATATTTTTGGTCTATATAAGCCAAACATGTGGGAGATCCCCGTATTTTTTTTTATAATTATACTTTAGCTTGTTGCGTTGCAAAAATTGTTAAATTTGCTGGTGTTTGGGTTACACTTATAAAAATTCTTTTCTCGTTACCTTCATATTGACATCTTTCCTATTGTTCATAATTTCGACAATTGTATCTTGATAATCAACAAAATCCCTTCTTTTTTAGAAACAAATAACGAGAACAATCGATGAAGTGTTTAATCTCGAATTAATTCTTAAAACTGTTCGTTTCTCTGCAATGATGAAGAACACAATACGAAAATTAATATGTCGTCCATAATTGTTCATATACAATTTCGAAAATTTTTCAGAGTAATTAAGAAGATATTTCTTTGGTATCCAAAAAAGAAAGGAAGTCGATCTGATAAATTGTTTCTTTGCGATAAATACTTAGAAAAGTAGTTCTTCGAATTTTCTGGCCCCATTACAGTCTTTTGTTGTTTAGCTATCTCGATGCAATTTGCAAATTAGTAACGTGGTCGAGGACCCTCCGAGCAGACGCTCTAATCCAAAGACCAAGAGATATGTGGAACCTGCGCGGTCGTAAAGTACAGAAATTCGCATGATTGAGATTACAACTCACGCGGTCGAGGGCACACATCCAAGACGTATCTAGAATTGCGAATACCTTGATCCGCTAGCTTATGGCCACGATTTACACGTGCATCCGCTTCTTGGTGTGCATCCAAACCCAACATAATCCGCATCTCTTGTCAATGCACGCTCGATATCGCCTAGGGCAACTAAACTAAACACAATTCAAACCGAACCCATCTATTATAAAATCATCCACTAACCCCTGCCCCTTCCATCAATTGAACGCCTTCACAAAAGACATTTCTAGACTGTTCAAACATTCCTAACTCTGCACTCATAATCGCCAAGAAAAGTTCCCTAAACGTTAACCTAAATATCTTCAAAGTTACATTTTGACATTACAAAGTTAAAATGCGAAGAATGTTCAAAGTTGAAACATTCGAGATTGGCTACAGAAAATTTATTTATTTATAAATTTTAATTTGTCATACAAGAATCACACAATTGAAATCACAGTAATGCCTCCGATGACATTATTTCCTCATCTCTTTTCACCGACACCACTCAATCGGCGAAACAATACTAATTCAATGATAAACCTATTTTGCTACTAATGATGTTTTTTTTTTATGAAATTATTACCAAATTATTCGTCGTATTTTTCCAATTAAAACGAGTCCAAACACGACGTAATTTGGATCACATTTGCTTCTTTGATCCACGATTTAAAAGAAACCTCGATTATCCGAAGCGACGCTACAACCGTACGCATAATCGAGGTCCTCTTGAATCGTGGATTAAACACGCAAACATGATCCAAATCACATCGTGTTTGGACTCATTTTAATCAGGAAAATGTCGCGAATATGCTAGTACAAGTTTCATTAAAAAAATACTACTTTTTGCAAAAAAGTTTTGTCACGCGTATACTTCCTCAACGATCGAACTCCTGGACCCCTCAGTTTATCTTATCGGGATAAATTTTTCACGAATATCATAGACATCGCTTTCACACATACCGAGACTCTACCGTAATTGTCCGGAGGCGGGCTTAATGAGAAAAAGTGGATCAGATTGTAAAACTGGTGGGAATTTGTGGTTTCAGGCGATAAATAGATTTGAACTGCGAGATATCGACACCTATGCGAGAGGATTTCCAGTCTGCAGTCCCGGACCAGTTAAGAGGGAGACCGGTAATCTCGCCAGCTTACTTCTATCGAGTCTAGGCGAGTAGGCGGCGTCCAGAGCATTCTTACTTCGCGGAGGAAGCGGAAGCGGTCTCAGGCGGGTGAGCCAACCGACGACCGGGGATGAGAACGAGATTAAAGTATTTGCGACTGCTAGAACAACGCGGCGAGACTGTTAACTACCGAACACGCGATAGTTCCTTGGATTTCTGCGATATACGTGTGCTATTAACGACTTTTCTATGAAACCGAGGCTTCAATCTTTTATACAGTTGATAGAGCATTTTTGTGAAAAACCAAGCAGAATACACTGCAAACTAAACTGAATGAAACCGTTTTTCAAGAACATCATTATTAATGTGAGTATTAAAACAGGATCACAAAAAACTTAAGGGGTTCATGATTTAATGTTCATTTGAACTGAAGAAACGAATAATATTTTTATTCTATTACAGTTAATTCACTAGTTACAATATGTTATCCCTGGCTCGATTTTGCACCAGGCCAAAATACTAACCAAAAAATATATTTAACATTTTATTTAAGAACCTTGGACTGCCCTGTATGTGCGTGTGTGATATCAGTTTTATAGTTTAAAATTTATTCAGAAAAAGAGCCATTAATGTTATACAATTTTAAAGGGGTTTGTGATTTTGCCAATATTTCATTTTAAAGCAATTAGGCACTTTCTTCGGTTAATGTCATTGAAAAAGTTTTTGTGAATGACTTTGTGATGTAGTGCAAACTAATTTAGGGCGAGTTTATGTCATCAGTTTACTGATTTCGAATTTGTTTAAAATATACAAACCTCTGAACAAATCTGTGAAAGTTTCCTCCATGACTGTAACTTTAAACGGCTGTGCAGTCATGAAGAAAACATTTTTATTAAAAATCAACAATTGCATAATAGAGTACGCGTGAAATAAGGTAGAGTTTATGTCATCACTTTGTCGACTTCGAATTTGTTTATAAAATACAGAGCGTTTCATAACTCCTGCTCATTTTCGCAGAAGAAAAACAGCCTTCACAGGTAAATTTTGATCTACAAAACTATTTATTTGACTGACCCGACACTTTTTTATTCTGGAAAGCTTAACTTATTAGAAAAAAATTTCCGAACTCAAAGTTCATTGACTTTCATATTTATTTATTAACAACTATTCGATCTCGCGCGCGAATATTCGGAAGCTCGACAACAAGGTTTCCCGAAATCCGATATAGCAATCTGCTCCGATGGTGTTCGAAGTCTGACATTCGGTTTTTCAGGCGTCAGTAGCGTCATGAATTGCTGTCATAAATCAGTGGGCGTCGACGTGGCTCTGGATTTCTGATCCGCGGGTTAGAACATTGCATTGACAGCCATAAACATGTCAGAGCTGAACATCTCTGGCTCCGGTTCTGATGTATCGCATATTATTTTGGTTATTGACATCCGCGTGGGTGTCAATACTCGTGGACGGTCTCCAAATGGACCGTTCAATTGTATAGGCGCGCTTATGTTCGTCAAGCTTACCTCGAAATTATTTATCGACGAATTTTAACGATTCAAAGATCTTTCGAAATTTTCTCCGCATACTGTTATAATATAAAGTAAGCGCGATACTTTGAAAATTTTTTAATTATTTGTTTATATTTTAACACTAAACCTACCAATTATTAACAGTATTTGATAAATATTGTCTTGTAAAAATGGCAACCCTAAATTTATTGAGATTGTCCGCAATTTTCAATATAATAACTGCTTGGACCAGGAAATGAATTTTTTCCATAAATGAATTTTTATAGTTTCAGTAATTATAAAATATAAAACCGGTCCGGTCGTAGGTTTAATATCAACTGCGTTCAGAAATTTTCAGAGAAAAAATAAAAATTAGGAAAAAAGAAAAATTAAATACCAATATTTGTTAATGTTCAATCTGCTGTAACTTTGTTGATAAAAATTGTACAGCAACCTACCTTAGCACGTTGAAAAGAGTGATCTCTCTACTCTCAGCACAATTAATAACATTCCCATTAGCGAATGATAATTTACTGTTATTCCGATGTTAATCGCCTATGAGAACGCGCTGATTATTTACATCGAAATGATTCCCTGGTCCCGCGACGAACAATTAACAATTAAATCGCCGTACGAATTAGTGTCTTTTCCAGCCGACCAACCGCCAAATGATTTTAATTTGCTCGTCTGTCAATCGTGTTCGCAGGAAATTGAAATCGTCGATCGTGACTATTGCACGAACCTGCAACTCCCATGTGCATTGAAATTGCAACAGTTTTTGGGTCGTTTCCGGGGATGCAACTGAATTTCGTATAATTAGCTCTTTCGTGGCTGCATACTGAAATAATTACATTCTTGTTTCGACCCTCTCATCCCACCGCACGATTTTTATTTACAATGTCCAGAGAATCGAAATACCATTATTAACTGCGATGTTAATTATTTATATCTGCCACCTGACTCCTGAAGCTTTCACAAAGAAAAATTAGTGTTCTCTGTTTAAATGGAGATTGAAGAATATAATATATTCTTTTAATAATGGTTCCCTCTTGTCTTGTTGAAAACTTAAAGTTACCATTATCAGTTAGGGCATCGAATAATTTTCAGAAAATTAAGATTAACTGCGATATTAATTCTTTGTATTTATCTGACTGCCAAATTTTCGGCAAAAAAATATATTTTTATAATATATTTTTTTAATAAAGGTTCTCTCGCTTGCTTCGTTGAAAATGATTCTTCATTGCCATATAGGCCACCAAACAATTTGAAGGAGATCAGATAAAAATAGAGGAATAATTTTGCAATTGGAAAAGGAGCTTGGATGGTTTTTTTCGGGGGAATTCTGAAACTTCTAGTTTAACGAGCGACATACTAAAATAAAAGGAAGTTTACACGAAGACTTTGAAGTCTGTAAAGCCCCCGTCAACGACACTGGGAGGGAGTCTAACGGCCCATAAAACTATTCCGCGTTCCAGAAGAAATTCACATACTGAGAGGCAGTAAACAAAGTATTATAAAACAATCTTTAATAAAATATAAACGACTCTGCGGGCCGTTATACGCTTTCTTTGCACGGCCGTGAGTAAATCTTCGTTCGCCTAACGACCGACCCGTAAACTTTAATATCTCTTGCCTCGCGAAGACAACAAATTTATTATTAACTTTATTAACTTTAAGTACTTCATCAAGTTTAATTCCTGTTAAGAAACGAGATACACGAATAGGACATTAAACGAATTGATGGTCGATGAAGGATAACTTACCAGTCTTCATTGTTCATAACGATGCTTATCTTTATTTTAATTAGATGCTATTTTCTTACCTAGAACAAAAGAAATTTATGTAAATCAGTAAAATGGTCAGAAGCCTTTGTAATAACAAAGTACAAAAATATATGACTAGCATTATTAAAAAAAATTTTATTTTAATGGTATTTACAATTGCTTTGATCGATTCATGCAAAATGCTGTTTCAAGAAATTGAAAGTATTTTCTTTGTCGTCTTCCATTTGTTGACTAGTAAAAATGATCACTTAAACCCCTCCCCATTTTCTATACACTACATTATACAATAATTAATTTCGGGCAGAATTGTCGATAACCAGTGCAAAAAGCGATCGATTCTGGACAATGGCCCATTATCAAAGATATATGCTTACCAAATATTGTAATAACTTCAAAGACCTGTATATTATAAACAAAACTAGCAAAACGATGACCCTCCCCTAATCTTCTGTACTCCACATTGTACAAATAATTAATTTTCCCACATGGCTGGAAAAGACGACTAACCTTGAATTAACGTATATTAGCTAAAATATATTCTTAAAAAATACTTTATCAACTTCAAAGGTCCGTAGTTTATAAACAAATTGGAAATCAGTGAAGTGATGACTAAAACCTCCCCTAATTTTCTATGCACTACCTCATACGGTACTTAATTTTCCAACATGGATTGAAACAGACAACTAATTTTTAATTGACCTATTAAACTGTATTCTTGAGAAATATTTGAACAAATTCAAAGATCCGTGAAAAAGTTAAAAATCAGTAAAATGATGACTTAAATCCCCCCTCATATAATACACTAATTAATTTTACCACAACGACTAGAAATGTTGACTAATCTCGAACTAACGTACATTAGCAAAAATATATTCCCACGAAATACTGCAATAACTTCAAAGCTTTGTAGTTTATAAACAAATTAGAAATCAGTAAAGTGATGACATAAACCTCCCCTAATTTGCTATGCATTACACGCCCGAATCATTAATTTCAAATAAACTCAACGATATCAATGCGAAAAAGTGATGAGCACGACACGTGTCTTGCGTATCGTAGACATCTAATAATAATTGTGCAATGACCAACTTCGTATAAGAAGTCCCATAAGAAGCACGGTAATACGGACTCGCTGCTTCGACTTCCAGGCAAACAGCGCCATGTAATGGGAGCACTGTGCGTGCCTCAAAAGGAGATTTGATTCTCAGCAATAACACAGCTGCATCATTGATATCCGGTCGGCATGTTGTTCAAGCTCAAACGCGAAGTCAGGATTGTTTGCGAGTGCCGGCAGTCTTCTGCAGGTCCTTTGACCACTTCTCGAGTGTACACCGTCTTTCTACTTGTCAAACACGTGCGCCGCTCCACGAAACAGTTGCATCGCGGAGCTGCTGGCTATATTAACTTGGTACGTGAGCTGTGTGCACATGTCTCCGTTGCAACGCGGAATCAATGAAGCCGCGCGGCGACGCAACAAAGACGCGATGAACTGCAGCGAAATTAAATTTTATTTAAGAACCAACAGTACCCCGCAGAACACCACCGATCTTCACGGTTAATTGACAAAATCATTTTTTCTTTAATCGCGTGCATTCATTTCTTTGTGATTTTTAGAGCAGTACAGTAAATTCTCTGTACACGTCGCCGAGGCATGGGAGATAAATGTCACGGAATTATCCCCACTACCGCGGAGTATACCCCGTGAGGGAAGGTATATCGGTGTGAGAGCAGGAGACTACTACTAATCAAATAATAAAACTTTCACCAGCACATCCGTGGCATTTTTCTGATGAAAATGATAGCAAATGTGATATAATTCCGATGAATAGTCGAAGAATGACTCTTGGACGATAAACGACATCGAGACCCGTGTTGCTGACATATATCGAGAATTTACTGTACTGGAAAATTTGTGGTTTTATCGATTGGTAAGTTTTTGGGGAGTTTGATGGGAAAGGGACGGAATGGCGGAGATTGAGAGGATTATGGGGGGGGAGGGGTGAGAAGTGAACGTGCATTACAAGAGACGCGAGACCAACTTGTCCCCGGACTCATCTCGCCCCCGCACTCGACGACGATAGCACGACGAACCTAAAAGCACGTGTGGGATTTATCATCCTTGCAGTTTACTGACTTATGCGCATCGCGAGAGTATTCCTCGCCTGCCGATATAACCTCCGGCAAGACCGACGGCCATTATGGCGAAGGGGGACCCCCATTACCCTCCTGATACACACACAACCGAGTCCGAATGGGAATTACACGCGGAACGAGACGGTGATGCGAATTGTGAGGAATTCTCCTATCGGAACAATGTTGTTAAAGGGAACCCCTGGTCTCGGTAAGTCGAGAAGCTAGGGTACCTTTATTTCGGCACTTCGGAGTCCAGCTGTGGTGAAAATGTCCTCGCGAAAATAATTTTATGGAAGCACCTAAGTTTAAAAAATTATAGAAGTTCGAAGAATTTCGCGTCTTTTAGGACAAGGGTTGCTTCCGGTGACTGTCACGTGGAAACTATACCGTATTACCCTGCCATAAAAATTGAGTATATAGTGCAAGGTGAGTGCAACAACTCAGGTCAAGTTTTATTTCAACAGCTTCGATAGTTTCGTTAAGAAAATTCTCCGAAGACAGCTAATTTTTTACGGTGACATATAGTACACTGTTTTGAGTTCTTCTCCTTTTTACTTCCGGCGAATGCCACATGAAACGCAATATTGTTTGATAAAAAAAAAAAATTGAGCACATAGTCGAAGATGCGAACAATATTTACGGTAAATCATTTTTTTATAGTTCTGATAGTTTCGTTTCAAAAAATTCCAAAATTTTCAACTTTAACCCCCCTCCCCGCGCAAGTATCACTTCTCATGATCGCCGCATGAAAACTGCACCATTTTTTCTGACGAAAAAAATTGAGCACATACTTGAAACTGCGAGTAATCATGCTGTCAAGATTTATTCCGGTAACTCCGACAGAAGTTTCGGGAAAAATTCAAGAAGCACAGCTACATTCGGACCGTTCAAAGTGGAAGAACCATAGTCGTGAAACTATCTGACTTTTGCATAGTGTTTTCATGTTCTGAGAGATCCGTGGAGGTCCTGATCCCACGTGAACCGTCCCCGGCGATAATAATCAGCGTTATCTATCCAGTCCACTGTCATTAAGAAGCCCGTAAAAGCAATCAGCACGAGGTGGTTCCGTCCTCTGAAAGATAAGCCGAAACACGTGAAATTGTAGGTAAGTCGTTTTAACGAACGCCAGGCTGCATACGTAATTTTCATTGAGTTCGCCGACGCTATCGTAACTGCCCCCGGCGTGCTACGTGCGCGCCAGAACTTTGCTAATTTCTTGCGCATCATGGTGACCATTGCTTTCGCGAAAGTATAGTCAACATTATCCAATGCCGTCAACTAAAGCTGAACCATCGGTGGAGGAATGACATAACTAGCCCAGTTCTCTTGCAATGTGTCGTACGATCATTAATTTTCAACGAACCCATCCGTGTATCGATTGAAACAAGAGTCAGGTTCAGAAGAGTAGCCTAATAACGAGGATATGTGCTAATGAATTTGGTATAGGTAGTAGCTTTATATGGCTGTAATTTATAAACAAATTCGAAATGAGCAATTCGATCACATAAACTCCCCATAATTTCACCTGCCCCTGGCATCATCCCTTCATTCGTTTACTCGATATATGTCCAAATTAGGGTCTAACCAGAGACATATATCGGCCAGGAGATATTATTCTCTGATCCACGCGACCTTAACTCCTTGGCGACCGAGGTCTCTCGAGCTTCTTGGTCCCTCACGAGGCAGTGACAGTGGGGATAATTCTGAGACTTTTATCGGCTAGGTATTTGGGACATATAAAGGATATTTCCGAAATGGTGGTACAAGTGGGTGGGTGGTGATTCTACGTACAAAAACAAGTTGAAAAGGAGGAATACAATTTTCTTGTTTGGTGTCCCGTTTTCGAGAAAATTGAGAAAATATACGCTGCAAGTAGAATTGGTCGGCCATGGATCAGACGCGTCAGACGATCCTTGTCTAATAGCACGCGTATTCCCTAGATTTTCAGACTCGATTTTCTCAAAAACGAGGCATCAAACAAAAAACTGTTACACCTCTTTTTCGACTTGTTTCTCTATATAAAATCGCTACCTGTCCGCTTGTACCATGATCTCAGAAATAGCCTGTATAGAGTGAACAATTGTATAAGACAATTCCACATCCCTTGAACGTTCAAACCGACCAACGACCTCATCAAAAAGACCTAATCAAAAACCACTCAAAAAATTCTGCTTTTCACAACACAACAACCCCTATAGTCTCAAACCCACCCTAAAACCATAACTGTACCCTGGAAAACAAAATCCTGCAGCCAATTAAATTCCTTCTATTCGACAATCATGCATACAAGACAACAGGTACAAAAACTACAACTTCGCCAAAAAGAGGTAGCCTAATCAAAAAGCATTCCAAAAAATTCTGCATTTCCAAAACCAAAACTATATCCTGAAAAACAAAATCTCGGAAAACTAAATCTTGAAAAACTAAATCTTGGAAAACGAAATCTTGGAAAACGAAATCTTGGAAAACTAAATCTAGGAAAACTAAATCTAGGAAAACTAAATCTAGGAAAACTAAATCTAGGAAAACTAAATCTAGGAAAACTAAATCTAGGAAAACTAAATCTAGGAAAACTAAATCTAGGTAAACTAAATCTAGGTAAACAAAATCCTGGAAAACAAAATCCTGCAGCCAATTAAATTTCCTCTATTCGGCAATCATGCCCACACCAGCCAACAGAGGTACCAAAACCGCCCAGCAACTTCGCCAATAAGAGCTGGCCTAATCGGAAACCACTCGAAAAATTCTGCTTTTCACAACACAACAACCCCTATAGTCTCAAACCCACCCTAAAACCATAACTGTACCCTGGAAAACAAAATCCTGCAGCCAATTAAATTCCTTCTATTCGACAATCATGCATACAAGACAACAGGTACAAAAACTACAACTTCGCCAAAAAGAGGTAGCCTAATCAAAAAGCATTCCAAAAAATTCTGCATTTCCAAAACCAAAACTATATCCTGAAAAACAAAATCTCGGAAAACTAAATCTTGAAAAACTAAATCTTGGAAAACGAAATCTTGGAAAACGAAATCTTGGAAAACTAAATCTAGGAAAACTAAATCTAGGAAAACTAAATCTAGGAAAACTAAATCTAGGAAAACTAAATCTAGGAAAACTAAATCTAGGAAAACTAAATCTAGGAAAACTAAATCTAGGTAAACTAAATCTAGGTAAACAAAATCCTGGAAAACAAAATCCTGCAGCCAATTAAATTTCCTCTATTCGGCAATCATGCCCACACCAGCCAACAGAGGTACCAAAACCGCCCAGCAACTTCGCCAATAAGAGCTGGCCTAATCGGAAACCACTCGAAAAAATCGTGCACATCGCGCGCGACAGCCGCATACAGTGATTTCTATATATGTCGCCAAGGCCTGGATGATAAACGTCGCGGAACTATCCCCGTTTCCTATACCCCGTGAAGGGCGACAAAGCTCGAGAGGTCTCGAGGAATGTAAACATAACACGGCTAAGGTATGTCTCCTGGACGATACATGACGCTGGCACGACCCGTGTCGTTGACATATATCGAGAATTCACTGTACCCTCAAATTCCGTGTGACACCGGACCTCCAGAGGAAGAAAATCTTGTAGCCAATTAAATTGCTGCTGTCCAGCGAGCGGTGGCACGGCAGCTAACAAGGGGTCAGTGCCGCGAGATACCATGGGGTTTCGGAGGACGGTGAGACGTTGCCAGGGTTCGCAAACAACGTGCTCTCGCAGCCGGGATTGCCGTAGGAGTGGTCGGAAGGGGAAGGGCGGCATAATTTACCGAGAATTCAGGGATTTTTTATCGGTGCGCGTAGAACGCCAGTGCCAAAAGCACTTCGCAGCAGTCGCAACGGGGACACTGGGATTTTCCTATGGAGGATGCGCCGGCCAAATGGCCTCGGACGGTCTTCCAGCGCGGTCGTTACCATTTGCATGGAATTCCGAAGCGACCTGGCATTCCTATGCGAGTCGGTAAGTAACGTAGACCACTATGGCAGCAGATCCTCCTCATCGCGAGAGAGGGAACGCGTCCACGGGAAAATCAGGGGAAAGTGCGCGGAGGGGGATGGGAGTGGCGCGGGAAAATCTATCCTGAAAGGTGGATCGAGAGTCGCTCGCGACGGCTCTGCGGGAAAATGATTCGCCGCATTATCGTCCCATTTGCGTAATCTAGTGTGAACGTTTAAATCCACTCTCTATCCGCATTACCTCGCGCCTGCCACCTGGCCCATCCCCGCACGGCCTGTAACGAGCCGCACCCGCCTCCCCCCTCCCCTCTCCCTAAAGCATAGCCACAGTTAGTATCGTCCAGCTTTCGCGGTTTATAGCTCGGAAGATTTTTCTTGTCGGCGGAATGACGGAAATTGGCCGATTTCGCCGGACCCTGCTGATGGATCGCGATTTCAAGGCGGTCTACCGGTTTTGAACTTTCGAAAAAATCAGCTTTTTGCGTTCTATTCGAGTGCAAGCGTTTTTCGAGCGTGGCTGCAGAAGGATTTGTTCGAGCTCGTAACGTTAAGCTAGTTTATTTATAAAATATTGTGGGTATTTTTAATTTGTCACGACTAGAATCGTCAACCAAAAAATTTTGGGAAATTGATATAGTAATTTTGACAGAATTTCCATTTTGCTCTGTTAAAGTTTCAAATTAACTCTAATGAACTCTATCAAGACTGAAATATTCTATAAAAATTGTTCTGCACTGTAATTTTGCTAATATCTAGGCCACACGAGTACAGACATACTCAGTAAAGCCTTCTTTATTATCGAAGCCTAAATTCAGCTTTGTAGCACTCCTAACGCATTACTTACTGGCGATTATTAATGAATTTTTTAGGAGCAGCAGCAATTTTATATCGTGAACCGACAGGTCTCTCTCAGCAACGTCGCCTAATAATTCCTTCTCGAGATTGTTACTTAAAAGAAGATTTTTAAACTTCTCTGTGCCACGGTAGATCGCTGAGAGTCCCATTAAGAGACTTCCGGTGGAGTACGAGGCAATGATAATCCAATGACAAAACTGCAGTTTCTAATTCTTTTTTTTTTTTTGTGAAACTTTCAGCAACATATTTGTCACGTTTTTCTGATTGAAATGAGACCAAACACGATATAGTTGCAATCATATTTGCTTGTGTAATCCACGAATTATTGGAACCTCGGTTATCCGAACTCGGATGCGAGTATTCCGATAATGACA
The DNA here is from genome assembly GCF_050948215.1 of Halictus rubicundus. NCBI lineage: Eukaryota > Metazoa > Arthropoda > Insecta > Hymenoptera > Halictidae > Halictus > Halictus rubicundus. Next base: position 8,029,733 of record NC_135159.1, on the reverse strand, counting down.
CAATTATGTAGCTTCGATCTCCTCTGATCTATACAACATGTGACTATTAATCAACACGTACAATAGAAATCAATTTTCTTCTTCTAGAAAATTACAGTAAATTAAAAATAAATAATTCGAGTAAAAATAAATTGTAGTGCATTGAATTCGCGTTTCCTACATTTCTTTTGTTAATTCTTAAATGCGTAAAATCCCCAGTCTACGGATCACAGTCGAAGGAAGATCTACAAAGATTCCAGAGGCCACATTCTTTTGCCTGAAAGCCCGAAATCGCGGTGGTTGTAAATAACTGCAGCCAGTTAGTATCCAGCGTTCGATGCACAGTAGACTCTCTGGCGTTCAAAGGATCGAGGGAAGTTGGATCGTGGTCTCCGAAATTTTTCATCAGTCGAGGGATGTCCTTTGATCCCGCGGCTGCCGTGGGAGCAACGCGTGCTCCATCTTATCGGAAAGCCGGTTCGAAAGTTGCTCGGACGAGTGTACGTGGTCGAAACTTCGCCTCTGTTTCCGTTCGGGATCAGCAGAACCGGGAGCAGGGGGGAAGGAGCTCGTTCTTGTCATTCGGCAGTGTTGCACACGCCGTAATTCCGCGAATGGATCGCAGCCAGTGAAAAGCCGACGGCGATCTCAATCGACAGACCCGACGCCCCATACGCGGACCGTATAAACCGCGAAATCGCGCGGCAGTTTACGCTCTAACGCCTCGGTCGACCCGCCTCGTTGACTCGATCCGGTCAATTTTCGATTGGGAAAACATTATGGTCGCCGGAAGGGAGGTCAGTCGGGTGAGAACGGCTTCTTTGAAGTCCGTGCACGCCTCAAGAGTCGCGCCGGGAGTCGTGGACATCGACTTTGATCGATTATTCCAAGGAACCCTGGGATCGGCTGTCGCATTAGGTCGTTGCATATGAAATGTCCGAGACGCAACGGTAACTTTAAAGGAACGTCATTTTTTCGAAAGTATTCTCAAGTATTGCAGTCTCGTCGTATTCTGTCAAAAAATTAGTTTTTCTAAGAAGTGATCGGTTTTGAACAAAATCCCACTAACAGGGATACATACCAATGAAATTATAACTTCAAACGCCTGCAGTTTATGAACAAATTGGAAACAAGAATTTTGATGACTTAAACCCACCATAATTTTCCTCGCACTATATAATACAATCGTTAATTTTGGACGAACTCCTCGACAGCAACCAAAAATAGTGATCAATTTAGAGCAAAAACCCAATAACAAGGATATAAGCCAACGAATTTGTATAACAACTTCAAACGCCTGCAGTTTATAAACAAATTGGAAACAAGAATTTTGATGACTTAAACCCACCCTAATTTTCCTCGCACTATTTAATACAACCATTAATTTTGGACGAACAACTCCTCCACTGCAACCAAAAATAGTGATCAATTCAGAGCAAAAACCCAATAACAAGGATATAAGCCAACGAATTTGTATAACAACTTCAAACGCCTGCAGTTTATAAACAAATTGGAAACAAGAATTTTGATGACTTAAACCCACGCTAATTTCCCTCGCACTATGAAATACAATCATTAATTGTGGACGAACTCCTCGACAGCAACCAAAAATAGTGATCAATTTAGAGCAAAACCCCAATAACAAGGATATAAGCCAACGAATTTGTATAACTACTTCAAACGTCTGCAGTTTATAAACAAATTGGAAACAAGTCATTTAATGACTTAAACCCACCCTAATTTTCCTTGCACTATTTAATATAATCATTAATTTTGGACGAACTCCTCGACAGCAACCAAATATAGTGATCAATTTAGAGCAAAACCCCAATAACAAGGATATAAGCCAACGAATTTGTATAACAACTTCAAACGTCTGCAGTTTATAAACAAATTGGAAACAAGAATTTTGATGACTTAAACCCACGCTAATTTCCCTCGCACTATGAAATACAATCATTAATTGTGGACGAACTCCTCGACAGCAACCAAAAATAGTGATCAATTTAGAGCAAAACCCCAATAACAAGGATATAAGCCAACGAATTTGTATAACTACTTCAAACGTCTGCAGTTTATAAACAAATTGGAAACAAGTCATTTAATGACTTAAACCCACCCTAATTTTCCTTGCACTATTTAATATAATCATTAGTTTTGGACGAACTCCTCGACAGCAACCAAATATAGTGATCAATTTAGAGCAAAACCCCAATAACAAGGATATAAGCCAACGAATTTGTATAACAACTTCAAACGTCTGCAGTTTATAAACAAATTGGAAACAAGAATTTTGATGACTTAAACCCACCCTAATTTTCCTCGCACTATGAAATACAATCATTAATTTTGGACGAACTCCTCGACAAATACTTCAACATCCCTTAAGACCCCCACTTTGAGAATCGAGATGATTCGAAACCGATCGTTCGTTAACCGATTGGCCACAATTAATGTTTGAGGCTGTCTGTGCCCGCAGGCTGCAGTCTCCCGAGCATGGTCAGTGCGGTGGCAGCTTCTGTCTATTATTTTCTCCTGTCTGAGATTAATATATGTCGAGCACTGGCGCAGGGAGGACGTGCCCGCACTATCAAACGATAGATGCAACGGCGGAGTCCGAAGGCATCGAGCTATAGACTACCTCTCGCTAGTTGGTAGTTGGGACGCGTCTCGCTCGTTATAACAGCAGGGGAATGGTAAGGCGCATGGAAATACGGTAAACCGAGAGACGCATGCTGGGAGAACACGCTGCACGCGAGGAATAAGCGCACGCTCTTGTTTGACGCCGCCTTCAACGGTCAGAAGCCGATCGAGAAATAGGATATTGTGTCACTGATGAGGTTCGATTGATAACGCGCGCGATCAACCTGTTAGGCACCTGTCACCCCCGTGCTACTGCCAGGCGCGTCACGTGTTCATTAGGAACTCAGGGGACTGCGTAAGTTAATCTGCTTAATGAGATGCGTCGTCGAAGTGCGGGGAAAATTAGAGCACTTTGATCCATTTCCTTGGGAACATTCTGGGAAAAAATGTGACACCTTGCGGGTATCGAGACGTGTGCTGGGGAATTTTTTCAAATTTTTTGAACAATGAAAAATGGCCGTCCGAGCCGCGAGACTTCCTAAACGCTTCGAATGGAAAATGTTGCTTGTAAATTCTGAGGAAATTAATAAAAAATACTTTTAAGCTCTAGAGATTTGGTTACTCGTGGTTACTCTATTTTGAGTTTTGAATAGTTGTAATTATTCGTCATTGATTAAAAATATTGGAATGGTTGTGTAACGTTTATTACAATTGTTTAGTAAGTTAATATTTCTGACCGAGTCGGCTACCTGAAAGTCCTATCTTGTCTGTCACGCAATCCGATTCATAGAACCGTCGCGATAGTAAAATATATTGGAAATATCGGCACTATGGGGTGCGAGGATGGAAACGAAGAAACGAGCATGTCCTAGGCGGTCTTTTCATTTCTTCCGCGGCACGTGCCCGGCATGGTAAACATTCAATGCATAAGAAGCACAATCGAATATAAATCATGCCTTTGTATTTTTGTCGGCAATCCCGCAGAGACAGTTGAATAATTTCTGAAACGCCTCTCTACGTGCTCCGACGCTGTAATTTATGGCGCGCGAGACACCATCCGGATCACCAATACATTGCCACCGCCATATACACAGAGAAAACTTGCCACTACGAGGCCGAGACTGCCTTGCATTCGCGTTTTATTATTTCGTACGCTCGTTGAACACGCCCAACTCTCTGCTCGTCTTCTGCGACGGTACGTTCTCCAGCCGTGAATCGGAATATCGGTGAATTGGTTAATAAAAAAATTGATACCGAACGATTCTGGGTGACAAAATGAACCGAAAATGTCGAATGAAATTTTTCGATATCGAGTCCAGTTCCCGAGAAAATCGACTTTGAAAACCAGGTCAGCTCGCGTACGCGATAAACAAACAAAACTTTCTTATTTTCAAGTATATCTTGATGAAACTTTCACGGATCTATTCGTGACACTTTGCCGATTAAAATGAGTACAAACACGGTACACTTGCGATCACGTTTAACCGATTAATCCACGATAAAGTAGAACCCCGATTATCCGAACTAGCGCTACAGCTAATTTTGAAAGTAGATTTTCTCCAAAATGAAGCCTCGTATGAAAAAATGTTATTCTACATTTTAGGTTTAGTTTTTCGCGTAGAAGCATCCTATGATCCTGATTGCGTGCTTTTTATGACATTTGAGGGTCCACCAATGAAAAGGTGGGCGCGGGACAGTACAAAGAAGATCAGAACGTCACGGGTTTCAAAAATGTCGTCGGCCAGGACACTGGCAGCGTCGTTTCTTGCTAGCAAGGCCTCGTCGTTAATTTTAAATGTCGTAAATCACCCGGAATAACCCGGCGGCCGTCACCCGTCAGCCTCACTCAGCAGCCAGTGTCTGAAGATGCTTTATGGATTCATCTCGAGCTAGCTAACAGGTTGGCGAGAAAAAGGAATGAGTCGTAACTTATATTCATACTGCGATTCCGTCGACAGTGCGATCTTTAAGCCATTGTTTCTTCATAAAGGGTGTCTCAAAAACAGGACAAACGGGTATAAATTGCAACTGCATAAGGCTTTTAAATTTCCTAGGAAACCAGGAACGGAATAATGATACAAGCAGAAATTCATTGAGCACTAAGACGACTCTTTGGACGCAGAAAAAATTGCAAGATTAATCTCTTCAAGATCATTTTCAATTTCAAAGCACATTAATAAAGATTAAAAATTATAGTTTTCGCGACATGGCACGTTTTTAGTGGACTTGGAACGCTCTGGGTGGATTGGACACGCCCCCAGTGGGCGTGGCAAGGTTGCTCCCGGCACAGAGCGCTGCCCCATAGGGAAATCGTGTACCCCTTGCGCTCGAAAGTACCTTTCTATCGAATTTTCGCCAGGTTTGGATAAATATCTTGAACAAGAACATGAAAAGACGGAATCGTTAAATTTTCTTTGGTATTTTAATGCAAAATGGAGTCGGTAGGAGCGACACTGCAGTATAGATGCTCTTACAGAGAGCTTGCAAGAGCTTAAAGACTTTTCAGCGTCTCCCGTTTCCCTTCGAAGACGAAACAGCTTTGACTCGAAGTTTCTTTTCGTCTTTTTGAGTTACGTAATGCGAGCCACGCCTCCACCTACCCCTAATCTCTCTGTTTTTCTATCTTTCCGCTGGGGTCATTCGTTCTCGACTAATTTTTGGAAGGAAAATTAGCTGGATTTATCTTATGCGAGTTTATACTGTTCTGTTCAGTTTCAAGATAAAGAAACCTTTCTGTGCCCTCTCATCCTCTTCGATTTTTATTTTGCTTTTATTTCGATCGAATCGAAGAATCCAAAGATAAGCCAGCGTAGGATTTTTGTTGTTTATTCGTGTTCCGTGACGTGGATCGAGATTCCGAGATAAAGGAAGCCGCCAAGAGCTGGGAATACCGTGTCTCGCTTATCCGGGGATTCTAACAGCGTTGCATTTATTATCCCCGCTTGCATGCGCGATTTTAGGGAGATTGGATTCGAAGATTCTGCGCTCGAAAAAATGTCGACGATATTGTCTTTATTTATTTCTTTTACACAATGTTCCATCCACTTTGCATCCTTGGAACATTTTTAAATAACAGTTAAACGATGCAGTATCCACTCTGATTTTTTCGATAGGTGTCAGTCAAGTGATTGGTTTTTAAAAAATACCTAAACTTGAAAGTCAGAGATTAATGTTCACCTCCTTCGCGACTCTTGATTATTTTATTTTTTTAAGTAATGTTCCATCAACTTGACGCCATTGAGACTTTTTTGGCATAATAGTTAACCGATGCTGAATCAAGCTTGATTTTTTTGATAAGTGTCAGTCAAGTGATTGTTTTTTAAAAAATACTTAAACTTGAAAGTCAGAGATTTATGTTCACCTCCTCCGCGACTCTTGATTATTTTATTTTTTTAAATAATGTTCCATCAACTTGACGCCATTGAAACTTTTTTGGCATAATAGTTAAACGATGCAGAATCAAGCTTAATTTTTTGGTAGGTATGAAGTAAAGGATTATATTTAAAAAAAAAACCTAAAGAGCAAAGTTAGAGATTTATATTTACTTCCTTCCCCTGCGACATTTTTTGATTTTATTTTTTTAAATAATGTTTCACCAACTTGGGGTCCCCGAAATTTTTTTGGGACAGTAGTTGAGCAATGGAGAACTGACTGAGATTTTTGTTGTTAACGTCACTGACAAAATTCTGCCGAGGAAAACTATTCTTTGGTTTCGTTTTCGATGGAAACCATCTTGGTCATCGTCATAGTTGATATTCTATGTGCGACCAGTCGCATTCCCCGTCCAGAACCGGGGTATTTTCGTTGATTCGAGATCATAGAAAGAGTTTGATCGCACCCTAAGTATCGTCGTTATATCCCTCGGCAGTTACGGGCTGGAGCATTTCTGTTTCCCAACATGTCCGCTCGAATAATGGTAATGGCTGCCAGCATTCGCTGGGAATATCAATTTTCTAGCTCGTTTTCCTTTTTCATGGCTCACCAATCGAATACCCTCTGTCTCTTTCAATCCTCTACTTTTCTCAGCCATTTTTAACTTACAGTTAAAGCTGTAATTACAACAAAAATGTGCCCTGTTCGCTCCAACAGAAAATTCGTGCCGTTCGACGATCAAATTAAAATCTATACAAACCAAACTAGTGAACTTTTCGAAAATCTTTTTACGCTATACGATGCAGAATGAGCTCCAGGAAGAATCCAATAATTTACGTTAACTTAAAAAAATGGTATAGTAATTATCTATCTGCAGAAACGCGATAACGAAACGGAACGAATTTTCTGTCGAGTGCTACAAAAACCGTGATTTCTCTGTATATGTCGCCAAGGCCTGGACGATAAACGTCGCGGAATTATCCCCACTACCGCGGGGTATACCCCGTGAGGAGCCACGAAGCTCGAGAAGCTTCGGACGTCGAGGAGTGTAAACATAATGCGAGTAGGGTATGTATGTCTCCTGTACGATAAACGACGCTGGCAAGACCCGTGTTGTTGACAAATATCGAGAATTCACTATATTTATTTTACGTTCTATGACGTTTGATATTTTTCAGAAATTTTGCAGAAACTAGCGGAAATGAAATTGGCAGCACAATTGGAGGGGTTTTTATTGGAACTGACGCACGCAAAAATCTGTAGACACGGAACAGCGAAACGTTCCGAGTATAATTCTCGTCTATTATTCTCCTAAGCGGATAGCAGAGCTCCGAGGAGATCAATCTCTATCTCCCGAAGCTTTCTAAGCACTTACCAAGCTCTTACGCCGTATTTCCGGATGCTAATGGGTCTTTCATGAGCATCGATTGCGACGTATCAGTCGATGCCTTTCCCTATTGTGTCTTTTCGCCTTGTGAATGGCTCCTAACTTCGCTCGGTAACTTGAATCTAATATCAATAAATTAACGAGGACAATTCGAAAACGGAAAGGTGAAGCGCAGTCCCAACCCGATTTGCAGTGAACCAAATATTTTGAAAAAATTAACGGCGGCAGTGAAATTGCAGGATTTGCCAGTTAAAATGAGCCAAGAAAAATGGCCGTCCGATTTGTTTCCACGAAATTACAACAGTACAGAATAAAATTTCGTTTGATTCAATTATTGCAAGTCCCAAATATTTACAAGATTAATTTTTAAATCATTTTTCTAGAATGCATAATTTTCATTTTGAAGGAACTGTATTTTGGGAGACGACTGATTTAATCTGCTAAATAAAAATTGACGCGTCAACAGGGTGCCCTATCTTTTCGGCGTTGACAGGTAAATGTATGGTTCTAAATCCGTCCGCCATTGCAAACCACTGCGCACCATCGGACCTCGCCTCCCCAAACAAAGGAAACTTCTTGGTCCGTGTAGAATCAACATGATTCTTCGGTCGATTCTCGCAACAACGCCTCCCAACAAAGCTGCAATTCATCGGCGGTGCTCGCCGCCGCCATAGTTTCGTTTCCATCGACCGACACTGATCGAGAGGTTGCGTCACGAGTCACGGAACCGTCGAGCACGGTCCCCCTTTATCTCAAGGTCAATCGTTCAAAGGCCGCGCACAATGTCGCGGATCGAACAAATAGCGTTTCCCCGAGGCTCGATCCATTCAACTTATGTTAGCCCAGTTCGGTCGAGCGGCTCCCGATACGAACCGGGAATTTCGTACCGGTGGGTAGTTCTCTCTCTCGAAAATCGAATGGTAATCGCCGCCATAGGTGGCGCGGCGCCCTCCAATTTTCCCCCCGAACCGCAGAGTTTCAGTCTCACTTTTGAACCCGCGTCGCATCCGGGGCCGATCGACCAAGAAATTAGAGGCATCCGCCGATAATTCTTCGACAACCGGCCCCGCGGAACTTCGTTCCCGTTTCTGTTTCAGAAATTGCTGCCCCGGCCGGAATCGCCCTGATGGCCTAACGACCCTCCGGCGGTCGCAACTTCCGGTTGATTCTGCGTTCGAGCTGCCGCACAGACCGGTGAAATGCTCGGACACGTCCGTGTAGTCGGAGCTATTGGCAGAGGCTTTGACGCGTGTTGCCGGTTTGCGGGGAACGGCGAATGCACTTCGGATGCTGGGAGAAGCTGATGGGGAAGGTATCTTGCCGACGGAGAAGGTAATACCGATCAGAAGCGATTTGTAAATTTTTAAAGGATTTTTCAAAGCTGCTTGTACCTCGGAGTTCGGTTTCCACTGTAGACCTCGCGTTTCAACATTTCTTATGGAAAAAAAGAATAATGAAACATTCGGTGAAATCACTTTTCTATTTTAAATCTTGACGTTTATCAGACAATTTTAGAAAATAGAATAAAATAATAATGATGATACATAATAAAGTAATACAGTGACTTCTCTGTATATGTCGCCAAGGCTTGGATGGTAAACGTCGCGGAATTATCCCCACTACCGTGGGGTATAGCCCGTGAGCAGCCGAGGAGTGTAAACATAAACACTGATCGGTTATGTCTCCTGGACGATGCATGACGCTGACATGACCCGTTTCGTTGACATATATCGAGAATTCACTGTAATGCATTGTTGAAGGCGAGAGAGAGAGACACATTTACATGTTTAATTGACGAATTACTGGAACCTCGATTATCCGAACCGATGGTATTCCGTATTCTAAAATTTTTCCCAGTTTACAGTGACACTTTTCATATTGAAAATTCGCAGAACTACCACAGTTTATCGAGCTGGAAATATTATTGCCAGTCCCCAAAGACCCCAACAGTAGCGGCTCAATCCCGAAATTCCCCACCACAATCGTCACTCCTTAATAAACCCGTGTTCATCAGTGATTTTTCTTATTTTTCGGTCAACAGCTCTTCCCTTTTCATTTATGTCGTTAAGGTAACCTATTCGAGGGTGGACGGGAGGTTGCACGGGGTGCGTTTAATTCCCGTGGAATGCCTCCGTCGTTTGTCACGTCACCTGACGTTTCCTTGGATGCCAGAAATGTATCCCGCGAAAATAATGAAACCCTTATTTCATTTCTTTTCGCTTCATTTCGTTTCGCTCGGTCTCTCAGTCGTCGTTTCATCTCGCCGACGCTGAGAATAGTCCCGTTACTATACACCGGGTGACTCGGAATCTCGCGGAACGGGGCTGTGAAATTACGTCGCCTACTATGCCGAGAAAAATCGATTTTTCATTTCATTAATCACGATGCTTAATCACTCTACGAGAAAATCTGGAAAAATATATTTAGTTCTTTTTTTAAACATATTTGCCTAATCCGAAAAATCTGAAAAATATACGGGTTAATAATCATTATAAGACGCAACTACCATAATGGTATAAAAGTGTTTATCGGATAACTTCAATACGAAATCAGCAGTTTTGAGATTCTAGAATTATTTAAACATCAATTTTGCAATCAAAAATTCGGAAAAAATTCTCAGTCGTAAGTGCTACTAGGTAGAATTTTCATGAATTTTTTCGTAATTTTTTGTTGAGCAGAAGAAATAAAAACCATGTTCCCAAACCAAAACCATGTTCACCCTATAACTACCCTTGTGGTGAGGGTACCGACTTGAAACTTGCCACACAGGGTTTTCTTTGGGAGCCCCTTTTGACCACCATATCTTTATGCCCACTGTCAATAATAAGGGGCACGTTGAAGGCAGTAGGATCACGGTGTACCCATAAATCGAAGGGACGTCAAGGTCAGCGAGTGAATCAGTGTCGGTCAATTTTCTCGAAGGTCCCCAAAGGTCCATGGAGTCTATGGGGCTCGAAGTTCGTATAGAATTTTTCCGGTTCCGTTCCGGAAGCCATCGGATCGATGCAGCAAAAGAGCCAAGCAGGTTTCTCTCTCGCTTAATTCCGCGCGATAAACACAATGGGACCGGTCGCATCATTAAGGCGTTAGGTTTGAATAACGATCGGGCGCGACGGCCCTAATTCGCTAACTCAATCTTTGTCAAGTAAATCAATTTAGCAGACGATGGAGCCGCATCAGTTTGCCGATCCGTTGCGCCCCGGCTCCCTTTTACCCTTTCGGCTCGTTTGCTCCGCCCCCTTTGCCCCGACCCCATGGTCAACGGCGAATTTCACCGGGCATTAACGCCGGCGATCCTCGTCTAATCAGACTCTGACTATCGTGGTCAACTGGACGGCACATTTTCCTCTCGTAACTTTGTCTACATTCGACGCAACCGACCCGCGGAACGCACTTGCGGTTCAGGGAGCAATTTGGCCACGCCCACCCGGGGGCGTTCCGTATGAAGACGACAAACAATTTCGGCGTATAAATCGTCATAATCGCCGGTAGAGAGTGTGTTATTCTTGAAATTTAAAAATCTCCGAATCTTTCTATGAAAAAGCTATGATCCGTGATTTTTTAATAAATTTAAAAATTTAAATTTCATTATTAAAAATACGGAAATAAAAATTCAGGAAATCAACATAGCGACTCACAATTTCTTTATAGTGTCCATAAAGATACTACCTCAATGGCTCGAAAAATTTTATTACAAAATATGCGCAATTACCAAAGCTATAAATATTTATGGTGCTAGTTCCACCACCTTATGCAGAATTAAAGATGATATTGGGGGCTCTCAGTGACGTCAGAGAAGAGGTGTGCGCGTGGAGCTCCGAGGGGGCGTGGCCTCGTGGCCCCACAGGGTAATATAATATAAACTAACAATATTTATATCAACTCGACACTGTATTTTTCGTGATTTTTCGCAGTTCGGATGTTTCCGTGGCTTTCGCAGCCAGGTGAAAAATGTTAAAGATTTTTCCCAGGGCAGCCGGAAGTCAGCGGGAGACGGGAAATCAGTTTTTGCTTGGTTCCAGTGACGACAGACGTTACGACGAAAGTTTCCCGGGGATTTTCCGTGTGTTTCATCCGGGCGAAACTGATGCGAGTTTCATTCGCAGGTCCACCGACTACATTCGAGATTCTTCTAGCACTCTTGGCTCGAATATCTTCTTTCGGGGTACATTTGCGACTGAAACGTTGAGTGGAAGGCGAGAAAAGTGGGAGAGAAGTGGTCGTCGAGTTGCCGGGAAATAGAACGCCGCGCCGAAGCGTTCATCGCGGTACACGTCTGCTCCTGAGAATCATGCTACTACCTGTTTCCTTTTTTCACGTCCTTTTCCAACAATTTCTATCGTCCCGATCCATTGTCGCGCGAAAATTTTCGAATTTTTGTTCACGAAAGTTTTAGTGCGAGAACTTTTGATCGAACGACGCCTACGAAAAAAATCGTGGCTGAAACTGCATCATTTAACTACTAAAAAAAAATTGTCATTCGGTAAGTCAACATATTGATCCGCATTATGAATTAATTTTTTAATTAGTACTCGTACTAATTTCATACATTTTTACCCTACAACAAAACTATTAATCAAGGTATTATCGAATCAACGCCATTAAAATTTTCAGCCAGAAACAATAGACATCTTGTTGAAAAGCTACAGGAGCAGTTTAACCGTGCTGAACTTAATTCAGTTTAATTTCGGCGTCATTAAAACGATTGTCTAAGAAAACGATCAACTGTAACAACGAGAACTCATTGTCAGGATGTCCTACATTCCACAGATCCGTTGTTTTCAATGTTCCTTTACCAATTCACTCGTGATTTAATTCCGATTCGAACATTGTTTCACGGAGCATTTCCCATGGCCGAAAATTCTCACAGGAATTTTCATCTAAGAGTCATTATAAATACTTTTGATTATTCATTTATGAAACTTCTACGAACATGTTCGTGACATTTTCCTGATTAAAATGATACCCCACATGGCAAAGTTCGGAGCATATTTATTTGTTCAATTGACGATTTCGGAGAACCTCGATTATCCGAACGGGTACCTGAATTCTCCATTATCTGAATAGCAAAGAATTTCGTATATAACACAATTTATTGAACAAATCAGTAAAGATTCGACCTAGTATTGTAGCTAAATAATTGTTCCAGTATCCGAACACTCGCGTTCTACTGATTCAGATGAATTTAACATTTTTGTGCCAAAAACATGGTCATCGAAGAAAATACAATTTAGGGGTGTCAAAAGTAGAGGTTCCAAGCTTTAAAACGAGCCCACATGGAACATCCACCGACTACTATTCACGAAGTTACAGCAGTTCAAAATTCCTCGGTTCGGATAGTGGAGGTTCTAGTGTATCGTGAATTAAACAAGTAAATGTGATCCAAATTTTATCGTGTTTGGACTCGTTTCAATCAGAAAAATGTCACGAATATGTTGGTAAAAGAATGAAAGAATAATTAATTAAAAACGAAGACTTCGTCACTGGTCCAATATCTTTTTCACTCGTGATTTAATTCCGAATCAAACACTTAGAAAATTTTCAGGAAAAACCTGATAGGAATTTCTCCTAGGGGACACTGCTTTTTCCCTCGACCTTATGGGTGGTGGGGGAGTTGCATTTCCCACAAAGTGAGAGCGCAGCGAAACGTTAACATTTTTTCGTGTACCAGAGAATTATTATTCTTGAAGCAAGGAGGTTTTCTTCTTTCCATCGTGTATCTCATGATATACGAGGAACTCACTGAAACGGAAATAAACCGACTTTGATGGAGGGGTGGGAGGAAGGAAGGGAGGGGTGGATTTCAGGGGTGGAGAGGAATTCTCTAGGATCCCTTGCTCGCGTGCAAAGAGAGAAATACGCACGGGGTCTTGCGAGTGAAATAATTTTCCTGAGCAGATTATTTTCTGGCGCTCTGGTTAACAGTGCACCGTATATTTTAATGCGATCCCGTCTACCCTTAGAAACCACCCGGTGCATCGAGACTTCATATTTTCATTGTAGGAACCGTCCGCATAGTTCGTCTGTCGCATTCGCATACTTATACACGTTTACGCGCGTTTCCGCCGCTCGTAAGTTTACTAACAAACCAAAGTTTTATTTGCAAATGAACTTCGAAGCTGGGTGCTACAATATTTAAAAATACCCTTTTTTCGAAGTAAAAAAGAAAGGTACGAGATCAAGTACGAAATCATGACGTACGAAAATTAATACGTTCGCCATGTTTAACCAGATACAATTCTGACAATTTTCCTAAATAATCGAAGAAATGTCCTCTTTCCAACAAAAGAAGAATGAAGGCGATCCATCGAATAGTTTGCAAATAATAGATTATGAAATATGTCCTTTTTCAAAATGAGTAAGAAACAGGTACGGAATCATGGTGTATAGAAATTAATATATCGGCCATATTTGTTTAGATAGAATTTTGACAATTTTCCTAAATAAACGATAAAATGTTCTCTTTCTACCAAAAAAAGAATGAAGTCGATTCATCAAATAATTCCTCTGCAATAAATTATTAAATATGTCCTTCCTCAAAATGAGAAAAGAACAAGTACAAAATCGTGGTGTATGGAAATTAATATGTCGGCCATGTTTGTTTAGATAGATTTTTGACAATTTTCCTAAATAATCAACAAAATGTCCTCTTTCTAATAAACAAAGAATGCAGTCGATCCATCAAATAGTTTTCGAATATGAAATTCTTAAGTATACCCTTTTTTCAAAATGAGAAAAGAACAAGTACAAAATCGTGATGCATGGAAATTAATATGTCGGCCATGTTTGTTTAGGTACAACTTCGACAATTTTTCTAAATAATCAACGAAATGACCCCTTTCTAACAAAAAAGAATGCAGTCGATCCACTAAATAGTTTTCGAATAATAAATTCTTGAGGATGCCCTTTTTCTCACGACGACGAAAAATATTTATACGTAGCATGATTGATGTTTTCGTTTCGAGAATGATTGCAACAACACGAAACAACCTCGAATGGCCTGTGCCCAACCACTTGGATCGTGATTAGTATTAGGAGTCGTCGGGGGCAGTGTTAGTGGTGGTGGTTTACACCGAGTGCTCGACCAGTGTCTCGCATTAGCGAATGAAATATTAATGGCTCCTCTCTGCATCGAGATAAACCCCAGTTAAATGGCCCATTGTATCGCATTCTCTGCTATTCGACATTGTGCGCGAAAATGTGTTTAGATGTCCAGACAATCAATGATCTGTTACATCGTGGACACATATGTCGCTGGTTTAACGAACTGATTCCGCGTAACTATTAATGCAAATCTAACGTTAAAACGTCCACGACTACTTTACACAATGGGACATACAACGCATAAGAGGCGTTCACCAGTTGTCCCTAATTTTTTTACAAATACTTTTTAAAAGGAAGGTATCATTTTTCAAGCATTTTACAAGCTTGAGTGGAAAAGCATTGAAATGAGTGTCTATAGAGACCATAAAAAATTTTCTCCACGATTCCAGTGACCTTGGACTGAAAGCGCGAATCCCACCCTTTGAAACGAGGCCTTAAAAGTTGACCTACGATTTTTTCACACCCCCAATAAATGCAAATTGGAATTTCCTCTTTACTTTTCCTGCGTTTTCTTGCAGATTTGCAGTTAATTATATCGACGCAAAAAAGAAAGAGGGTCGAGGAGGATTCGTCTATTTGCTGCAGCGTTATGGCAGCTGCATTCAGGGATCAAATTAAGATGGCAACCTGCATCTTCGTCGCGAGTTTGCTCGATCGTCGCCTATCCTTAATAGACCATCATATTATCTCCGGGAGGAGAAGGTCCGGGTAATTTTAAAAGTTTCCCCGTATCGGGTCTATGGTGACACGCCCCTGGCGCGCTTCCTCCATGGGGAATGGGAGATAAAAGCATGGTGGAGCGAAAAGTGATCGTGCGAGTTGAAATGCCCCGGTTTCAACGTTCGCTCTCCTGCCGCGAGGATATTTTCTGAGCTTTATCCGCGAATATCGCAGCCCCGCAGCCACCCCTGACTCTGGGAAAATAGAAATCGCACCCTGAAAGACTCCTACTCGATAGTCGAATCGTTACTATTCCCGCTGCCTCGTGTAATTAATCGTTATAATTAAAAACCCTCCCGAAAACCGATGAATCCTCCACTAAAAAATTTGGTGGTGTTTGATCCGTCATAACTCTGCGGAAAAAAATGGGAGAAAAATTTACTCAGACTCGTTTGAAAAGTTTAGGTGTGTACTTTTAGCACTGCTAAGTCAATTTTCATTTTTATAATGCTTTCATACTAAAAAGAATTCAGTACACACGATCAATATTCAGTAAAACTTAGGTGAAGAATTCTTGATCTTTCAGCTACCATAACTTCGTGAAAAAAAATCGTATAGTGATTTATCTTGGACCACTGTGAAGGGCGAACCCTCTACTTTGACTCCTCTAAACTGATTTTTACAGTAATGCAAAAATAAACTGTAAATTTCATTTTTTGTTTTGGTCACACATTTATTAACACTGAAGAATCATTGTGTGAAACGTTAATGTTTGTCCTGTCGTAACTTCGTCAAAAAAAATCATACAACAATCTACGTAGACTCATTTCGAAGGCTGAAATCTCCCCTTTTTAACGAGCCATTAAAGGTTGACTTGCGATTGTTTGTGCACCGCTGACGTTAGACTAACTCAAGGTGCCACGAGATACGAGAAAGCTTTTTAAAAAATCCGAAAACCGACGCAGGATTAAAACGTAAATTGGCAGACAATAGCCTGTGTTCGTACAACAAACGACGGCAGCGTCAGAAGCTTTAAAGTTAGTCGACCGGTGCCATAAATCTCTCGCAAGTTCGCGTGATCAATAAGCCGCAAAGCTTCGGATCCTATAGCGCGCGAAATTATGTGGAATTCGCCCTAAAAAACGAGGCATGCGAGAGTTCGGAAAACTTGCAGCCCCGTTCTGCATCGTTTAGAATGCAATTGCTCTTTGCAACTGTTTCCCAACAATTTTCGTCCGATAAAAAAGCGAATAGATCAGAAAATGAAAGTTCGACGCAGATGTTCGCAAAATTGAAATTGCTATGGGTTTGCTCGCTAGATTTTTTACAGAGAAGTTCGGAAACATCGCCAATGTTGAACTTCAACAAACTGCATTAAAAATTTCAATTTTATCTCCCAAACTTTTGCTGCACCTTCATTTGAAAATCTATTTTCATTTCATTTCGAGTTTGTCGAACAAACCGGGGAAGATATAAATGTGTACAAATATTCGCAATTTATTTGTTTATCGCTGGGTACGATTTAATCGGAGGCTATAAATTGAGATAAAAGATTGCTTTTCGTAGAAAGCCCACTTTGTTCTAGCGGGAAGAATTAATTACTTTCATTTAATTTCAATTTAAACAAACAATCTAAATTTTCCTAAACAATCAACAAACTATCCCCTTTCTAACAGAAAAAGAATGATGTTGATCCATCGCATAGTTTTTCTATAGTAAATTCATGAAAATGTCCTGCCTCACAAAATGGCACAGGAACAAGTATGGAATTATGGTGTACGAAAATTAATATGTCGGCCATGTTTGTTTAGGTACAATTTTGATCATTTTCATAAACAATCAACATGATATACTCTTTATATAAAAAAAAATTGACATCGAATCATCAAACAGTTTTGTTACAATAAATTCTTGAGTATGCCCTTTCTTTCAAAATGAGAAAATGGGAAAAATTTTCCTAAACAATCATTAGATGGTGTTAACACCTAATAGTTTAAAAAATTGTCATCATTCATTTGGTCGAAATGTGCCCGAAATGTTCGAAGTGGCAGTTAAAGCAACAAGGTTTGCTTACAGCGGTATATCCGTACGGAAAGTGTTTATCGAAGACTATAATAACGTTGCAAGGTGGTTCTTACGAGCGGCGTTAAACTTCCACCAGGCATTAGGTGTCCTTCAGTAGTAGTGGCAACACAAGAACAAGAAACAGCAACAAACTCTTAGACGAGGGTGGTTAGCTGTGCTCAAGTACTTACAAGGAGGGCTCCTTTGTCGAATGGCGGACGTGCAAGTGACGAGCTGCACTACTGAACAACCAAAACTTGTAACACTAACACCGTAATTGTTTAGATTCCAATTTTTATATTATCTACAGGGTTCCCTCTAGCTGATC
Source organism: Halictus rubicundus (assembly GCF_050948215.1). NCBI lineage: Eukaryota > Metazoa > Arthropoda > Insecta > Hymenoptera > Halictidae > Halictus > Halictus rubicundus. The sequence continues at coordinate 8,012,256 of NC_135159.1, read as the reverse complement.
CAACAAAAATTAAATCGATCCATCGAGCAATTTTGTTTCAATACATTTTTGAAACCGGCCCTTTCCCAAGATGAGAAACGAGCTGATACGAAATTTGAAAATAAATTAATTAATTTTCCAACCTTATTCGTTTGCACACATCTTGGGGAATTTTTTTAAATAGGCTCCAATGTTCCCTCTCTTTGATCGAAAAAAATTAAAGCAGTTAATCAAGCAGTTTTGTTTTAATACATTTTTGAAACAGCCTCTTTTTCAAAATGACCAACAAGCTGATACGAAATTTTGGTATGAAGAAATTAATTTGTTAAATATACTTATCTAGATACAATTTCGAAAATTTTCCTAATCAATATACAAAACATCCTGTTTCTAACAAAAGCAGAATGGAGTCGGTACATCGAATAGTTTTTTTACAATAAATTTTTAAAAACATCCTTTCTTTCAAAATGAGAAAGGAACGACAACGGAACCCAGGTACACAAAAATTAGTTTGTCGGCCATGTTTGTTTAGATACAATTTCGACAATTTTCCTAAACAATATATAAAACATCCTGTTTCTAACAAAAGCAGAATGGAGACACTACATCGAATAGTTTTTTTACAATAAATTCTTAAAAATGTCCTTTCTTCCAAAATAAGAAACGAACAAGAACGGAATCATGGTACACAAAAATTAGTTTGTCGGCCCTGTTTGTTCAGATTCAGTTTCAACAATTTTCCTAAACGATATACAAAACATCCTGTTTCTAACAAAAGCAGAATAAAGTCGGTACATAAAATAGTTTTTTTACAATAAATTCTTAAAAACGTCCTTTCTTTCAAAATGAGAAAGGAACGACAACGGATTCCAGGTACACAAAAATTAGTTTGTCGGCCATGTTTGTTCAGATTCAGTTTCAACAATTTTCCTAAACGCTATACAAAACATCCAGTTTCTAACAAAAGTAGACTGAAGCCGATCCATGGATTAGTTCTCGTTAAATAAATTCTCAAAGAAGACCTTTTCCCACGAAACGCAGTAACGTTTCGCGTTCGGTTGTTCGAAACGATGATCGCGAAGGGAATTGTTTCAGTACACCTACTCTGCAAACGATGATTGCCCTAGTCTAACCAGTGGTCTGGACCATATATGTGGCACGGTAAAAATAATCAACGTGTAGCTCGTCCATTTCGGTGCTGTGTTAACAACGTAATACCCGAGCCGTTTTACGATCCTCTTTTCCTCGACGTTTCAAGTTCACCGACGCGGCACGTACAACCGCGCGGACTCTTGTCACGGATCTTTATGATATCCGACAACCGCCGGCGAACGGGACTTTTGTTAAACCTCTAACGAAAATTCCAGTCATAAGTAACCCTCGTGCATTGAAACTGTTTACGCGGAATAAAGAATTTCCCGCCAGCAGCCAATTTTAAATTCCCCGCGATAACAAGATTACCCGCGTTTCTACTTTGTTTTACGGGCCACCGGCACGCGAAAAATTATTCGCAAACAAATTTCCCTTCTGATCAATACGTCGAACGAGATAGACCATTGTCAGTTTCAAAAAATTACTTGAACAATTAACAATGTTCAAACTCAAAAATTCGACCTGGATCCTTGAAAAACAGCCGAACGGTTTGGTTTAAAAGTACAAAGAAATTGCAATAAAAAATTGTGGATAAAAATTTTATGGTCTCGTTGGGAAGGGAAGCCTTCAATCTTTAAATTCGTAGTACAGTGAAGTCTCGATGTAAGCCCAATCCTACGTGCTGTGACATAGATCGTGCAATTGAGGTATCGTGTTTGGTATCATTTTCATTAGAAAAGTGCTACAAATAAGTTGGCGAAAGTCCCATAAAGAAATAATTAAGAATAAAGAAGTATAGTAACCGTGGCAGCTCGATCTTCTTGCAGGGGAGAGAATAGGCGAACCGACTAAGATCGTATAGCCCCGTTCGCCTTAGATCAAGGCTTTACTGTAGTTTGAGCAACGCGAAAAATTTGCGAAGCTCTGTAGAATTTTCTTTAATTCTGAGTTTTAGAAGAAGAATCATTTTCACAGTCTGATGCTTCGTGACGTTGCAAAATGGCTTTGAAAAATGGTGCGTTAATTTTGATGGTGTCGTTTCAAAGAGAAGATTAGGTGAATTTAAATGAGCCTAGTTAAATCTGTCCCCGATGTTCCTATTCACTGGTACAATTTTTCAAACATCCCAGAGACACTTGACATTATAAAATTCTAAAAAGTACGGTCATTCCTTTCCGACGCGTTTTTTACACTGATACAAAAATTTAAAAAATAAGACTATTCGCAGGTACGAAAAGCAGAGACTTCGCAGTATAAAATGAGCCCAGTTAGATCAATCTCCAGGTCGCAATTTTCACCGGAAATGCCATCGATCCATCGATTTCAATAATTATACGTCGCTATAGTTAATGCGACCCGTGTCCTGGCGGTTTTGTTCGCCAGTATAATGTCCATTGAGAGGCCTGGCATTCAGAGATTCGCGCTAGACATCCTTTTAGCGGAATGGTTTGCGAACGAATGCATCCAAGAGCAATATTCTTGGTGTGCATCGCCGTGTTGCTTCTTTCGGAATAGAAAATAGGCTCCTTGAGGGCAACGGAAGGGCGACGGGAGAGAAAAGGAGAGACTGATAGAGGAATAGAAGAGAGGGAGAGAGAGAGAGAGAGAGAGAGAGAGAGAGAGAGAGAGAGAGAGAGAGAGAGAGAGAGAGAGAGAGAGAGAGAGAGAAGAACCTCTGGCATCCAGTCGATGCCTCACGGGCTCCAGAAGAACGTTTTGTATAAATACTTGAATAGATTCCCGGTATAAACGGATTTAACACTTTACTTTTACAGAAAGATCTGCATTACATCCCAGAGGTGCGGCCAATTCTTTTTCATCCCCTGTTCACTTCCGCGAGGCAGAATCTTCCTGTCCCGTTGTAACCTTTATGAAACACCGCTTTCAAAGGTTGCCGGAAATCTCGAAAAGGTTGCTGATAGCAGTTTACATTCGGAGATCGCGTCTTCGGAGATAAAGCAAACGCACACGGGGCGCAATGTTTCATTTCACGTCCCGGTTTCGTTGGGAATTCAATAGAACGTTGGTTTTCTCCTGCTCCTCGCGAATTTCTCTATCCCCCTCCGCCCCGTGCGTCCTTCTCAGAATTTTTAAATATGTTTAAGTGCTCGTAATGTTATCGAAGAACGTACCGCCTCGGCCGAGAAAGTCCGTGGAATCTGTTCGGGTGAAAACCGTTCGCACAGCTTTCGCAATTTTCAAGGAAAAAATTCGCGTTTCCGATAGTGTACCGTTCAACGATTCTTCAAGCCTAACCAAATATTTGTAACATCACCAAAACACGCATCATCGTTTTCGGGAGAGTCTACTGAACTTTACAATGTAAGAAAACTTTCACACTTCTCGCGGAAAAGATTGTTGATAATCGACAACATTGGTGTTTCTGACAGCATCTCTCTCACTGAAGAAATTGTTTAAATATACGCAAATGTTAATTCTCGATATATGTCAACAACACGGGTCTTGCCAGCGTCGTGTTTACCCCGCGGTAGTGGGGATAATTCCGCGACGTTTATCGTCCAGGCGTTGGCGACATATATAGAGGAATCACTGTATTCTGGGTAGACTGAAAATTCCTCAAACCCAACTCCCACTTGTCTCCTCACCCCAAAAATATCAAAAAAAATCCCCAACCCCTCCGAAAACATGCAACCCCAGTTCCCCGAAAATCTGCTAGCCCGTCCGACGGTGAAGAAACCGTTCCGAAAAAATCTTTCCCGATGAAGAAACCCTTTTCTCCAGACCATGCTCGGTCAACCGCGTTCTCGATGGAAATCATGAGCATCGACGGTAGACGGAGGGGTGCGCGGGGGTCGTTCTCCACGAGGAAAAAGAAAGACGAAAGAGCAGGCAGCAGCCCTTTGCTCCCTCGCGCGAATAATGCATTCAGTCGAGCCGGGAGACTTTGCGCCGCTGCGACGTCTTCTATCCGAGAAAATGGTTCGCAATTTCGACATGGCCGGGGGGTGCGGGTTGCGAGGCGGGGGTGAGGAGGGGCGGAGCGGAAGAGTGGTGTGCCTATAGCCCGTATGGCCCCTATTACAAATCCAATACCCACCTGGCTTGATGGTATACGGCATCTATTTTCTCCTCTTCCTTCGACCCACCCCTCCCTCCCCCCGCCCTTCAGGTTTTCTATCGTCTTCCTCGGTCAATCTATCTCGCCAGAGTCGCTGCCATAAAACATATTCGCTGACAGCGACGATATTCCCCTCGGTGCTAAGTCGACAGAAGCAACGCGCTTTTGAATTAATTTTTGCGTCCTATCGAATCATCACGGAATCATCATAACATCCGCGAGAGTCACATTGGAACGATTTGTTACATTTGCTTGAAACATTTTCTGAGGAATATCCAAAGTGCCATGTTACAGCCCTGTAACTTTCACAATGGAATTCGCCTAATTGGCAAAATTATAAATTCAGAGTCACCGGCCATAAAACATATTCGCTGACAGCGACGATATTCCCCTCGGTGCTAAGACGACAGAAGCAACGCGCTTTTGAATTAATTTTTGCGTCCTATCGAATCATCATAACATCCGCGAGAGTCATATTGGAACGATTTGTTACATTTGCTTGAAACTTTTTCTGAGGAATATCCAAAGGGCCATGTTACAGCCCTGTAGCTTTCACAATGGAATTCGCCTAATTGGCAAAATTATAAATTCAGAGTCACCGGCTATAGAACATGCTCGCCGACAACAAGGAAGTTTCCTATGGTGCAAAATCGGGAGAAGCAACGCACTTGCCGCCGACAAAATGGCGGCGGTGAATAGCGCTCTCCTGTGTCTGATCGCTCGAAAGGGTTAGGCGAACGATGGATAATTCAACCGAGAGGAATAGGGGGGAGGGTCGCCCTTCTTTTGTTCGAGTGCGAGAACGGCAGGGACGAGAGGCACCGTAAATCTGGGTTATTGGCACTTTTATTGACGCGGAGGACGCGTGTCCTGGTGGCGTGTCCTGCGGGTGGGTAAGAAGTCCTGATCCTGAATCAGCCGATTTTCGGATCGGTTTTCTCACCATTTTTGTTTTTAATCGAGCGAAAGATTTTTCGGTAAAATTGTATGTGACAAATTTACTGGGTCAGGATTTTCGCGGGAAAAATGGAGGTGAAAAAAGACATTTAAAATTTTAGAACGAGCTGGGGTAGATCCTTGAATGATTCTTTTTCGCGATGATAGGTTGAGCATTAACCATCTCCAATTCAAGAATTATACATTTTTTTATTTTAATCTTCCACTATATGAAATATTAAATTTTTTAGTGCAGTAGAAAATCCCCCAAAAAAGTAATTCGAGAGTATCAAAATTACAGATTTGGTATTCTAAAATAAGATAAATTGCCATCAGATTCTTTCCAATAAAATTAGAGCCAATTGAACACCAAAGCGATTTTTAACTCAGAATCCGTGTACCATTTTCACCGTATAAACATTTTTTATTTTCTAGTAACAAAATACTTTAAAAACCAGTCAACTGAGAAATATTGAAAGTAGAGTTCCTAACAAGTTACGACGGTTTAAACTTTTAAACATCAACGTTGACACACGTTGCACTCGGGTGATAAAAAATAATCAAAATTGTTAGAAGGTCGACGAACACTGCTCCCGCAGGTCTCGAATAAATTCCTGAAGGATTACAGTCCCCCCGAAAATGCGAAAACATAAAGCCAGCATGATATTACGCTCACTGTTGGCTGACCGCTCGAAAACATTGTTGATTTACGTTTACTGTTAATTTATACCATTTCGCGGGGTGATTATGAAAATGAGAGGGTGTGGGCATTTCCTAACTTTCTTAATTACTTTCGCTGCCTGGTCCGTCTAGCGTCGCCTGAAAAGAAGGCTTTGCGATAATTTATTGTAATCGCCCGCTTTCGAAAAAAAAAGACTTTCTAACACCCCGCGTCTAATTAATTGGAGTCTCGAGCCTAAAATTCGCATAAACTTCCGAAAACTGTGGCGCACGATTAAAACAGAAGTTGTAGTGCATCGGAGCGAAAATATGGAGTATCTTTTCCAGACATATTCCGGGAGAAAGAAAAATAAAGACATTCTGTTGATTTTGCAAACGAAAACGAAAATTGTGGGACAAAATTTGTTTATATGTGGCTGCGGTTTCGAGAAAATCAACATTCGAGCTCGCAGGTTTATAAAACGGCCAAAAATAAACGACACATTTTTTCTTTTTTGAGGGGAAAACAGAGAAGTTAAAGGGGCGAACAACTTTTCAAAAACTGTCGAAGATAAAATAGGATTTAAACGGTGATCGTTTTTTATGTAAAATAACGCGGCGAAGACGATTTTCAAAGATATTGAAGATTGTCTGAAATGAAGGGGGTAGCTACCCTTATTTTACGTTTTACAGCTTTTATAATAATTAAAAGCGATCCTCGTTAAATGCTGAATGCAACGTATACTTCAAAATATATTCTTCTTACTACAATTATTATGTAGTAAATTGTTTAAATAAATCGACTTTGTACAAATCCGTTTACGCGATCAAATTCGCCATTAAAAACCACGTAAGTGGACACGTCACATGACTATCCTAACTTCAATAGTTCCGAAGATAATCGCCATAGAATGTCGCGTTTTTTTTTTTATCATTTCGAGTGTTTTTTTCTCCTCGTAAACACGGCCAAAATGGACCGAAAAAATTCAGATAGGACAGTTTTATGTGGACTATATCTCGGCAAAGTTTCATCGAAATCGTCGGTTCATTTCGCGAAGAAAAATATCCGCAATTTATTTTGAAAAAAAAATCTTATTGGCGATTCGTTTCGAAAAGAATGTGATTTTGGTCGGAATTTGGCTCGGGTCGAATTGTCTCGAAGGAAAATGGGTATCCCCGTTTCCCGGACACCGAATGTATAGTGAGCGAGCGACTTGATTATGCGCAACACGTATTCTCAAACACAGCGCCGCGACACACGTAACGCAGCTGGAATTCGAGGTTTCCTACGGCGCCAGATAACCGAATTAATTAAGTCTCCTGCAAATGAGGAGATACCCATGTAACAAAGGTGAATTAACACTAATTCACGTTCGCGAGCGCGTGCGATTCTGCGACGTCGCGGCGACTTGGACCCAAAAACGAAGCAGAAGAAACTTTAACATCCCCCTTCCCCTCTCTGTTTCTACCCAACCCCCTCCATCGAGTCGAGTAATTAAGCCAGGAGGAAATTCATGGTGGTTCGAGACACAAAAAAATCGAATCGGAACTGGGAATTCGCAAAGAGTAAGAAATTGGGGTTGAGACACCTTTTTGGGACCATACAGTTGTCTTTTGCATTCTAGAATTGCAATTTCACACATTTTGTACTGGGAATTTTTAGTTAATTTTATGGCTAACAGACTTGTTAATGCAGAAAGGTGTAAATCTCTAGAAACGGAGCAATCTAAAATGATAACGATTTGCACTTTTTATTTAAAACATCCTAAACAATTTTTATGAGTGAAATTAATTTTATAAGTATTATGTGGTTGTTAATGGCAGATAAGAAGTGCGATGCAATCTAAGATGTCTGAATAAAAAAGTTAAATTTCTGCTGTACATAATAGTAAATTATTTTTCAAATTTTATTTGAAGAACTTCATGCTGGCTTTACTGCTGATGCGATTGTTAATGATTAATAAAGAGAATGTCAGTTCAAATTTGTTAGCTGTATCATTGTTTACGTTCACATACGTTTAAATAACAGACCACTGCAGTATTCAGTTATAAACACGGAAATTCTATGCAACATTCAGACAACCATCGGTCGTGAATGTATTAACATTATATTGGCTTTTGTTTAGAGAGTGCAACTTTACAAACGATTTTTAGAAAAATTATAAAATTACTTTAGCATAAAACGTTTTTAACAAACCCTCCTTATCACGTCTTTTCGTATGTTACACAAATTATCAAACTTCTGTGTAGGCGAATATCCAATTTTGAATAGTACATAAAACATATTAAATAAATTGCAATTGTTAAAATTATCATCTTATAAATAAAACGTTTTACGAAAAATATTATTGAAAGAAGTACAACTCGTCAACTCTAATTTTCCTACAAATTCCAAGATATCTCATATAATATCCTGGATGCAGTGTAATATCCTAGATTCAATAATAACAACTCAAACAAGACTGTATCGAATTAAAATATCAATACACAGTATTTATCATTTTCTTTATTTCTGTCTGAATGATTACACAGAAAACAATTCGCTAGTATATTATGTATACTATTTACGAAAATTAATCAGTACTTCAATTAATAATACCACCTACATATATTTAATATTTAATTCTATTTTTATCTTTAAATATACTATTACTTTCAATTAAATTAAACATATTAAAACATTTTACGAATGTTAATTAAATTTCCCTGAAAAATTATAATAAAATACAAACTCACCTGTAAGCTGGGGTGGCACCCTAACTCCAGGAGTGTACGCACAGCACCCGCGTGGCCCTTATTAACCGCCATATGGAGGGCAGTTTGTCGTCTTTTATTTCTCGCATTTAAGTCAGCTCCAGCGCCAGCCAACAACGCCATAACACCGGACTCATCCCCGAAAGCTGCATAATGCACGGCTCTATCGCCATCTTTATCCTGAACGCATAAAATGTCCAATTTTAGCAACAGAAAACGAAACTTACAACATTACAAAAAAATCTAAACAATTCACCTCGATCTCTACGTCAGCTTTATAACGGAGGAGAATTTTAATAACTTCCGAATGACCATTTTGACTTGCAGCTTGCAGAGCCGTGTGTCCAGCGAAAACTCCATTCACGTCAGCTTCCGGTCTTTTTAAGCATTCCTCACACTTGGTAGCATCACCGTTGGCAGCGGTCTTCACCAACTCCTCGTTAACATCACCCGAGACATGTGTTTCAAACAATTTCTTCAACATCGCTGACAAACGCTCTAAAATAAAATGAATTAACTTCCAATTCAAAATTCAAAATCTCCTTTTAAAAAACTTGACATACCTCCACTGCTGTTTCCTGGAACACTGCCATCGCTACTGGCTACCTTTGTCACTGCTTGAGGATTATATGTCCAACAGGTACTGCAGACTTCAACTTTCAAGTCTCCATCGTGATACAATTGCAAAACTCTGCCAATCTTTCCCATAGTCTGCGCGAATAAATAAATTATTCAAATGTAATTCACTCGAGAAATTTCTAATATAATGCTAGTGTAATGTTTGTGTACCGGAGCCATTGCCTCAGCCCACTCCCCGTGTCCACGCTGGAGCAGCTTGATCTTCTCTAGATCGTTGCAAATCTGCACCAAATCTCCAACTGCAAAAGTTTGGTTATCTGAACTGGAGCTGGTCACTGGGACCGGTATCTGTACTTTCGTCAATACAGCTGGGTTGAAAGTCCACCGGTTGCCACTTGGGTAGGATACAACAATATCATGGTCTTCGTCAATACCAACAACAGTGCCTGTAGTGCGAAGACACTCAAACATCACGTCTATCCAGCCTCCATGTCCGTGCTGTAATGACTGCACTATTTCTAGTTCTAAGTCTACATTCACCTGCAAGGTGGAAAGACAGTTTATGCATCTGCTCAAATTTTTATATTCGATTGTTATTGTACTTTAGGTTACCTGGTCTCCAATCTGCAAGCCATGCGAACCTGTTCGACCTGGCCCTTGTTCACCTAACAGTGGAAGATGGTCTCTGTACACTGACTGACCTTTGGCGTCATTGACTACTTTCAAATCAGCCTGAAATGTAAATAAATGTTATATTAATGTACAATTCAATGTTTGATACAAATGATATACTAACCATTCCTTCGAAGCCAACACGATACAGGTTTTTAGCACCATTGTCCCAAATAATGTAAGCTGCTGAGCGTGGACTGGCTGCTGACCAATCTTGGATTTCATTGACTTTGCCTCTTCTGCCATTTCCACCGTCTTGGTCCTCCCATTGCCAGTCAACACCTCGAACAACTCTTGCACCAGGAAATATACCACGAATCGCAATCTACAATTATACATACATTTAAGTTGTGAATCATAGTTCGTTAATATTGACCGTATAACAGTTTCTACCTTTTTACTCTTGCGTCTAGGATCCAGCAATACTCTCTCACTACCAGGAGTCGCTATACGATAGAATCTATGTCTCAGATGATGTTTGTCTCCGTGATAACACATAGAACACAGATCATAGTTGCCACATTCTGCGCATTTCCAGCGAATTCCAAAAATTGGCTGTTGTCTGCATGTGTCACACATTGTTCCGTCATGTTTCACACCAGTAGGCGCTGAGTCCAGAATTCTGAGGTCGAAAGCACCAGAGCAGCGGTAATTTGCTGCTGTCCCATTATCCCATACAACAACGACTTCCTCAGGTGACTCGAAATTCCTAACAGTTCCCACATGGCCCTCTCCTCCATCCTGTGCAATCAAATTATAGTGATGAAACAGTGGGAAAATGTTCCTTATGGATACAATGTATGCCTAGAAGCCTCAAAAAATAGTAATAATAATAGTAATATACATTGAGAAGCATTAAAAGTAGAGTACAATATAAAAGAAAATTTTAAAAATACACTGAGGAGCTCTAAAGTTAAATAAATATCGGTTAGAGATAACCTCAAAATGTAAACGTCTATCTTTATGACGGACATGATGTGTACATTCGAGAAAAAATACGAACAAACGATTGAAATTATGCACGCTGATATTAAGGTCAGATAATTCATGAAGAAAGTGTAAGAATGAAAGGAAAACTACCGTTTAATTAAATTAACATTCAGACTAACCTGTTTACCCCATTTCCATTCAGGGCCACGGATGACCCGGGCACCGACACCCTCCATCATAAACCGCGTTGTACGAGTACCGGTACTCGCACCAGTTTCCATAATTCATTCACGCCGAATTTTCTATCGAAAACGTAAAAAACTCGAAGATCCGATAACCCTACTACACACGAACACTGAAAAATACCGCCATCTTAAACTAATGTCAAAACATGTGGTACCAACATTCCAAAACTTGAGACTAGAAAGGAAACTCTGTTAAAAATTTCAGATATCATAATTTTATTGTATGTATTTATATACCATATGATATATCTGTTTACTTATTTTAAGTCATTTGTGAACGTTTAGGTAGAAATAAAAAGTATTACTCTAAATATGATAAATATTGTTCCTGTTAAAATTAATTTAGTCATTGTAAAGGCACCTTGTCGTGTAAACTGAGTATGAAAAATGGCGCGATATTTCAAATCACTTGACTTACGTAACTAAAGTAAATACCTCGTCTGTGTAAATACACAGAAGGTGATGTTTTAAAAACACAAAACTTTTTTTGCTATACAAATTAATTTATTCATTGTGGAGTCGCTTTGTAACTATACGAAATTCGAAACAATATATTCTTTAAAGATATATTACTTAACAATAGATTTGAAGCATCACACAACCGCGAAATAAGCAAAATTATTGGACTTTGATGCACGGTTCATTTAAATTTTTAAACTCTTTAATTCCACATTTTAAAAAATTTTATTTAAAAAATAAAATTATTATCAAGTATTTAAATCATTTCCACCTACTATGAAATAAAACAAAATATTTCGTAGTTTTTTTTCTAACATATACCAATTATTTTTCAGATGTAATGCAATGATATTAAAAATTACATCATATTTATAGCTTTCTCAATAAAATTAAAAAAAAGAATTTGTTACATAAAATATATTTTCAACGGATAATTCTATTCTCTTTTTTTCATATAGCAAGTACAAAGAGTAAGAAAATTTTCTATGAATAAATGTAACAGATTATTATTATTATTATTATTCGTAGAAACGAATATCGTAAACATTATTATACATAAACTACAAACAATGTGAAACATTTTTTGTTTCAATGAACTGATAATATGTTTAATAATATGTGTAAATGCAAGTATAAACTAAAGGATTAACATTATACTCATTCTATGTTACGCTTGGAAACCGAAATTCGTTACTGATTAATTAATTGCTTTTGGCACAAGTATAAGAGAAAGCAGAAAGCATCTTTTCCAAATATTATAACAATGAAAAAGAAGGGAAAATTCGATGTTTTACATGAGAAAAAATTCTGCTAACAAAAGATGCTTTTTTATGTAAATAAAATCCGTATTTGGAAGATATTTAAAATGAAAATATTGTTTATCAGTATAGGATACAAGTGTCAGCTATTTACATTTGGTGTTTCGTGTATTACGGTTCTGCGTATTTATATGCTTAATCCTTATGCTTATTAAATTATTGATATTACAAACTCATTACACATGCAGGAAGTATACACTCCGCTGAGAAACATCGATGTACATTCACACATTTCGCAGTGTATCTTACAATATAAGGAGGAATTCAACAATATATAATTATAATAGCAATCTCCTAGTAACATAAAATTGAAGATATCAGTGTACAAAGTAGTCGGGTTCTAATTTATTTATATATATTATACATATATATAACTATTAATACAAGATGCCTCAACTAAATGAGATCACACCTGTTTTATTTACGACTGCATAAAAAAACTTCTCAGGACAAAGTTACACTCTCTTTCAAGGAGCATATATAGTAGCACATTTTGTAAATAAATGATCGTGACAGAAGATGCCTTTCACCAATACATGTGCCACTTGAAACAATATAATTTTGTTCTGAGTAATTTTGTCACGTAATAAAAAACACAACAGATATGATCCCAGTTTGCTCAAATATCTTGTATACAATATATGTATATATATATATATATATATATTTGGACAGAATTTGTAATTTTTCTATTACAATATTATACAAGAATACTCTTAAAAATAATATTTCACGTGCATGTGTGCTTTGTCTTCGCTTTGCCAAGATAATCGAATACTTTAATTACTATACACATCTTACATTTATATAAAAGCCTGATTTAATCAATGCTGAAGACCGAATTGAAAATACTTTGAAAATTCTGAGACGATATTTACAGACAATTAATTACATAAATGAGACTCTTATGTAAAGCGTCGCCAAGAGAATTAAAAAAATATTCCACTCACTTTCTACTACCTTATTATTGCACATTGTAAATCGAAAGTGTGCACGAACGAAACGAACTACTTTCATTCTGATGTCTTCAATTCCTGAATAGTAAACGTATTCCACGCATCGAGTGTCATATTTTATACATATACACATAAATGTGTACATTCAAATGTATATCCGTTATCATATAAATTAGACGTAGAGCTTAGATAAGTGTCCTCTCTGAAAATATTTTATAAGTTCGCAAACAAATTTTCTATAGCCTTTAAATGTACTGTCAGATGTGTTCGCCTTACTAGTTGAGTAATACAATGAACATGACTGCAGTGATAGGAATTGTAGAATACAAACGCTTCATTGCACAAGTCAGACATTATGTTAGAACCCTCAGAATCTCTTCGGTGATCCCGGACAGTAACTGATTATTGTCGCCTTTACCTTCGATTACCAAATTGCCTGATGATTTCTGCAATAAACAAACACACATCGTTTTATAAGTAAATTTACCTATTTTATAGTTCAATTACACAGGGTGTCTTGTAACATAACAACTTCAAATAACTTGTAACTCTATTAATGTTTAAAAATGAAATAAGTTTGAGAATATCTCAAATTATTAATGTTAAGCCCTACTTGGTGAAACATTTTTTTACGCAGAATTTGGTGCTTTATCCGAATTCGAGGAAAAAAATATTTTGGCATTTCATGTAAAAAAAACTAAAGGTGACTCTCAGATCTCGATAAAAAAACAAAGTAACAAAAAACAGATTACACCACTGTATGTGCCTCTGGAAACCAAGTAACATGTGTTTGAAAATTTTGTTCGTACAACAAATAACTTACGAGTTATTTGAAGTCGTCATGCTACGAAACTCGTCCTGTATATGTACACTCACATTATATTTTAATAAAAGGCACACATGATGTCCTTTCAGAGAATGTCCATAAAGGGACGCAGTGTTTTCAATTTGCTCCACAAGAGTCAGGTTACACCTACTACGAATTAAACTTAGAATCATACCAAAGTCTTGAAAGAGACTAACTTGCGTTTTAATTTGGTGCTTGAGCTGATCGCTCTTGAGTAATTCGGTCAATATATCTCTATGCGACAGGTGGCCAACCATAAACTTGCTACACATCAAATGCATAACGAAATCAACTGTATGACAGACTTTTGCTTCGCTTTCTAACACGTATGTAAGCGTGCCACTTAGGTTCTGAGCAAAAGTTACATCCTTAATTGAAATAGTGAACTCTGTCTCTTCGCTGGCTTGGGGAGGCAGTTCAAATGGCACAAAAATGCCAAATTTGTCTTTGTTCTAAAAAAAAAAATAATACATGTTGCGCACCCATAATAAATACATAATTATGTATCATATCCAACTTACATTTCTAATTACTTTCAGTGAAGAAGTATCTGGAACGTTAAAAACTAAGTCCTTCATAACTTTCGGAGAATTATTTGTAATGAGTATCGAAGCTATTAGTTTAGTTGTCTCGTGAGGTATCTGCTTTACATCGTACATCATAGTGAGCGCTTCGTCTTTAGCTAACAATTCGTACAAAGACAGTGGTTGCACCAGAGCTGTATTTTCTTCATTGTTAAACCTCAGATCTGGCAAGATTTCCTTCGATGGGGTTGAGATTCCGGTTATGTTGTCGTAGTTTGACAATTTCTTCTCCTTTTTACTTTTGGTCTTCTTTGATTTTCGATGCTTTGAGCTGTCTTCAGACTTTTTATGCTTCTCCTGGCTTTTTGATTTTTTACGCTTAGTGTTTTTCTGCTCTGCATCCTTCTCGCCAAACACCTCTGTGTACTCGTTAGTGATCGGAGACGGAATTTTTTCTGAGGAAAAGTCGTTTTCCAACCACATATCGGTCATCACCAACTGTTCCTTCACTTTGACCTCTTTAACCATCTTGACCTTCTTTTTCGACTTTTTGTGACCCTAAACGATTTATAACATTTTATAAACTATCATCTCATTACATTAAAATAAACAAAAGAGAATAGACAATTACTTTTTCTTTCTTCTTCTCTTTAACATCAACATCCCCTTCTTGTTTCATATTATTTTCGATAATCCTATGTTCTAGCACTGGTAACCTTTCGTCTTCCCTCAAAGGCATATCTAGATCGATATTTAAAGCTCTGTGTGGATCATTCGCGTCCACTAGGTCATAATCATCGCTGTCGCTGACCTCTGCGCCTGGTGGTAATTCACCTACACCGGTGTTCACTACTTGGACAGGATAATCGTCTTGCTCATCCTCCGAAGCTGATTTTTTACCTATTGAACATTCATAATTAATACAAAATCGTAATTTTGTATTAGGTGGTTGCATATGAGATGTCTGATTTTTAATATTCTGTCAACGAATTACAAATTAAAGATCAGCTTTTTAGCTTAAAATGGTATAATAAGACTGTAAACTATAAATGGTATTTCTAGATCAAAAGGGTTTATTATATTTGTATTCTAAAATCGAACACTTCATATGCATCAACCTAATATAATAACATAAAAATAAAACATACTTTTCTTAGATTTCTTCTTTTTCTTGCCATGCACTTTGTACCTCTTGTGATTGTTAACTTTTAGAGCCACTGGAATATCCAACTCCGCAACAGGAATGTTATCAAACTCTTCGTAAATGTTTGATGAATTATGGTACGATGTAGAGTTCTTGAATGATCCTTTCAGATAGTGCGGATTATTTTGTTGCTCCAATTTCCTAGCTTCTCTGCGCTTTTGAAGCTCCTCTGCCGAAGGTTCGTTAAAGTCTCGCCTGGAGTAGGAATCACTAGTTTTCTCTGTCTTAATGAAAATATCATTCATATCCAAATCTTCCGAGTCGGAACTCTCTGACGGAGGATCATTGATCCAAGAATCCAGGTCCAGGTCCTCAGGAATTGGAACCTACAAAGCACAAGCTTATTTCTACTCATCAAATACTGGGTCCCGTTAATTAATCGATACCTTTCTTTGCGCTTTGGGAGCAACAGGGTTAAGCTCTCCCTCAAAGGCATCCATCAGCTCCTGCGCCAAGCCGGGACTCTCTTTCAAGCATTCAAGCATTACCATTGCAGAGCTAGATCTTTCCTGCACTTCTAAGTCCCCGCTGCACACAAAAGCTGCTATTTTATCTTTCAGTTCGTAAATCTATAAAATAGAAAATTCGCATTATTTTTAACACAAACAATTACTGTAAAATATCGGTATACCTGAACCATCGTTTCAGTGTCTTCTTCCTTCTCAGCTCTACACAACGTGGCTGTAGCAAGTTTCAGAATGTTATGAACGTAAACAGCTTGGATGTGTCCCGGCAGACTCGAAGCTTGCGATCGTAACATTGATTGTAACGTTGCTAAAGGATCTTCTAGTTCGCTGTTAATGCAATTACGTATTATTAATTATGATATCGATGATATACATATATGTTAACGGTGTGTGACTATACCTGGAAAATTCTCCGCAGATCCATGCGGCTGCGTACAAAACCTCGGACATTGTCGCTCTGGGTTGTCCTGTCAGAAGATAAGAGTTCTCCAGCAATAAGGCACATTGTTGAACTGCATACTTTCGTATGGCTTGTACACGAATTGCTACGTCAAGCAATTGAGTTGCTACTAGTGGTCCGTGCTTTGTTCCTTCCATTCTAGTGAGCTCGACCAGTACGGATATGTACCTGGAAATTTCAAGTACAGTTAAGCACTAAGCTGTACATCGTTATTCTATGACATTCAGGGTGCACCATTTGAAGTTTCGCACGCAATTAATTCCCAAATTGTAGCTTGTTGTAAAAAATATTTCAAATAAAACTTACTCTGTTTCGGAGGACATATCTTATGGTGGTTGCAAATCTTCTCTAAGCGAAGTACTCTGTGCTTTTTCATACGAAACTGTATGTATTTATTTAGGTAAGCGTGTTGCCTATCCTGAGACGAATTCACTGATCTATAACACTTTCGTTCTCCAAAGCCATTCCAGGTCATTTAGTGTCGTTCAAAAGTTAGCTTAGCTAGACGGAAGCACATCTACAGAAGATTTGTCACCACCATAAGATGTCTCCCCCGAAACAAAGTAAGTTTTACCTGAAATATTTCTTATAACAAGCTATAGTTTGGGAAATAATTTAAAAACTTCAAATGGGGTGCCCGGTACATATACATATGTCATTGTTTTACCATTCGAAGTAAGTAACAAATTGATAATTATTCTGAGAACAAATCTGGATAATCTTCGAGAGTAACTCGTCGCGGTAAGCCGTGCCCTCAGCTTTATCCATGTGCACCATTAATTTCCTAACTATCTCCATTAGGTTCTTCTTCGAAACCATACCATATAACAAATCCAAGGCACGCAGTCTTATACTTTCATCTTTGTCGTCCAAGCATTGCATTATGAGGTCCTTGTGGGCCTGCACGCTTTTCGGATGAGTCTTTAAAATTTTCGACATGGCCAACAGTCCCAGGTATTTTAGATTCTGATCAGAATCTTCTATCAATATCCTCAGCTTTTGGACGCATAACAGTATTGAGTCAGAATGATTCGGCATGCCCGATGAAATGGAAATTAATACAGCTATCACTGTGTTGATACATTCGTACAACAGGGACATTGCTGATGTACTAAAAACCAGTAATACAAAATATTAATAATAAATTAATTTGCTTAATAATTACGTAAAAAATTTAACTAATGCATTCGTATTCATTTAATTATAGCAACGAAACATGAACATGAGAAATCAAAAAGTAAATTTCTTTATGCGTAGGAGTGAAATTGAAGCTATTTTAGAAGCATTAATCAAATCTACGAGTGCAGTATGTTAATAAAAATACATGATTAAATACCTGTGTATCAAATTCGTAAGGGGTTCTATTAATTTTTTGCCAAGCCTAGGTTCTAGAGGTGTCAATGCACCAAACTGTAAATATAATTGTAATCTAATAAATATAACAAGACTCAATATATATATATATATATGTATGTATATCTATAAAGAATTCGCACAACATATAAAGTAAATATAGCTTACAAAGACATATGCTACTAACGCACTCTACACGACTAACATCTATGACTTCAGTATATTAGAAAAAATAATCGACTAGTACGAGAACCTTGAAATCAGGTCAATTAGAGGTTGAGTGAGTCGCCGACCCATTTTTGGCTCAATCAGTGTTATAGTGGAGAACTGAGCATGTGAAACAAGACCAATATTACTCAGCTCATGTTAACCAATGTCATAACAGTGAGCCTACATTTTCATCAATCTGTTTCACCGTACTTTCACTAATTTAATAAATAATGCATTCACTTACCAGTTTAATAATCTTAATTAACATCCAGTTGTTAGTAGACGTTGTCATGAGTTTGAAAAAAACAGGAGCAAGGCTTAAATAGTTCTTTGGATTTTTCCTTGCTAGTTCACAGACTACATTCACCGCAGCACTTTGCACACCGCTATCCGGGTCCTCTAACTTCTCTTTCAATCTTGGAAAAGCAGGCCTCAAGGCCTCTGGAAACCGCAAGAAAACTTTGTACATCATCAGTACAGCTTTCTTGCGCAAATACGGTTTGGTGGATGTTAATAGCGTCATTATGTCGTTAACTAAATCGCGTGCAAGGTCCGAGCTAATAAAGCATGAGAGACCGCTCAGTGCCAAGCCTGCATCATACTGGTTTTGGCTGTTTAAATCTTTACGGATCATATTGGTGGTTAACATCAAAAGCTGCAATAATCAATTTTACATGTAAACGTAGTTCAATTAATTTAGTGTCTTTAGAAACCTGACGAATGTTCGTGCAACATTAGTTTTTATGAGACATTTATTATAAAAGCTGTCACTCACTTAACAGCATCGCACATGAATGGCACAAGACCAACGTCAATGCATTGACATTATTATATGTAGTTCAAATGTGAATGTGACCGCAACAGCACAGTATCAATACACCTCTTCTTTCCTTTTTCCTCCTATTAATAGAAATGGTTACATTGACATTGGTCTGGTACTGTTCATGTGCAGTGCTGTTAAGTGAGCGACAGCCTTAATGCTACAACATATACATGCAATGCTTAATTTATGAGTCTGTTAAAAGATTTATGCGTTCATCAGATTTCTTTCAGACAAAAATTCATTCCACTTTTAATTGGTATCATACTTCGGTGTCTGCATGGAAACTCTGACTTGCAGCCAAGTAACCAATACGTTTATAAGTGAATTTTGCAGAGGACATCACCTCAATTATATTAAAACCAGCCCAGCTGATGTCATATCCCAACATTTGAAGCTAAACAAATATAAACAAATTTCATTAATAATATGCATTGTACAATCATGCATCGATTATACACGTATTCCACTTACATATGTTAGCTTCGCCACAGCGTTTGCTTTAACTGCAACATTATCCTGTCGTAGCTCCTGTTTGATTTCTTCAATGCATTGTGCAATATATTTTGCCTATATTATTGGAAATTAAAGTACGTATTAATAAATAGAAAATAATTTCAGTTATCACGCTAGAGATGAGTGAGGTTATGTATCGTAATTAAGACAATAAACCAACTTGCAACGCGTGAGTAAAAATTTACCTCATTTTCCTTATTGTTCCTAATTCCACGCACTAGGTCGGTTAGGTTTTTGTCAAACATGCGCTCGAAATTTCCTTTGACTTTGCGGAGAGCCATAATGGCATTTAAAAAATAAATGGTATATTTTTGAGACCGTTTGAAAGGCTTCTTTCTACATCCACCTAGTGTTCCGACTTAATCGGATAACTCAGTTTGATAACATTACCGTATGTTAGAGACCTCGAACCTCACTCACGGTTGAACATTTATATTTTTTGACAGATCGGCGAATAAGAAAGTCTCTCGGTGTTCGAGCCTAAGAATTGTCACAAATAGACAAACCACACGCTCAACATTTCGTTACACAAAATTCTGTGGTGGTTCTGTGGCTACGAAATTCCCAAGTTTTGTAAAATCGCATGCAGACTCGCTAGTTATAACCGGCGTGTTCTGATTGGCTATTTGGTATCAAGATACACGGGGTCCACGTATTTAAAACGACCTATATATATATATTAGTGATGGGCACCATCGACTAAAAACTATCGACTAAATCGATAGTAGCCAACTACTATTTTCAGTCGACTGATTTTTTAAATTATCGACTGAATTTAGTAGTGGTTGGGTTACTATTTTCCGTCGACTGTTTTACACGTCGCCATCTTGAAATTTCAAATGTCAGTGTCACACGATGAAACGAAAAGGTTAGAAATACATGATTATGACAGGACGTGCAAATATGCAAGTAATGAAATATGTAATAGATATTTCAATACTTTAATTCATATTAGATGTTAAAATCTTATTGCTATTTATGCGAAATACTTTAATTCATATTAGATGTTAAAATCTTATTGCTATTTATGCGATATAAACTATATATGTGATATACGTAGGCATAGACTATAGCCCGCAATCTAGACGTAACCACTAAAACGAAATTTCAGTCGACTAAAAACTATCGACTAAATATTCGATAGTATGTAGTAACTAAATAGTAATTAGTCGATAGTTGAATTTAGTCGATAATGCCCATCACTAATATATATAATTACTTTTTAATGAAAACTCTACCAAAGTACTTTAATACATAACTCTTTCGATATATGATATACGCATAATTGGAAATTAATATACATTTTATTAGATATTGTTATCATTATTTTCTATTCTAGTAATAGAACTCTCTACTCTTCATAGTATTCTAGTTTCATTAGGAATTTACAAACTATACTTAAAAATTACAGTACATTACTTTATCGATACATAATATATGAAATAAAATATATTTTCTTTACGAACGGACGGTACCGTTTGTGCGTCAGATGATGGCTAGGCAGTGTTTTTATTCTAAGCCGAAGACGGTTCTTCGAAAAAGCGTCTTGGAGTAACGTATACTTCGTATGCGTACACTTTGCCTAGCCATAATTCGTCACGCTCTACCCTCGCCGCCTAGAATCGACCAATTGCGACACAACAACGTGCTAGAGTCAACCAATGAGAGTGCCGATGTCCTTCAAAATAGCAGACTCTTCTCCCGTACATCTTGCCATGTGTCCTAGTCCGTGCGAATTTAACGAGAGGACATTGTATTAAAGTGAATACTCATGTATACTCGATTTTTCTTTGTATTGACCCATCCAATACTCCGTTTCGCAAGCTCTCTGTATGCCTGGTTTCCCTTCAGATTGCTCTCAACTTTTCTAGTTGGCTCGAGCAGATATGTAGCGAAGCCATTTAAACAAAAGGGTAGAAAAGTGTTAAACTGCTCTTGCGGAACGGTGCGACCGGAAGAAAACGTTTGCGATCAACAATGAGACGAGTAACGTACCTCTTTGTTGTGCGATAAAGCATCACGGGGTTTGTGCGTCGTAAAAACCTCGGCACGCGAGCTTTTTCACCGAAGTTCCGCTTTAATTCGTCTGGGCATCACTGCTGGAAGATTGTCTCAACGTCGTGGCATGTTTTCCCGGTGCTCAAGGGATCCGAAGGTTGAGAACCTCCCATTTTTGCACATTAATCTTGTTTTTTTTTTTGTTGGTTACCCAAAAAATGGAGCAATTTAAAATAAAATGTTTGTATCTTGTATATATAGCTTCACTTTGTGTTGAATATATATTACTGTTGCAATCGACAGCATACTTTGTTGCAAAAGTGCACTTTGCTTCGTAAAGTGTTCTTTCTGTTTCGTTACTTATTTTGCATTGATTTTCAGGAAGCCCGAAGCAGATAGATCACTTCATTACTAACAGCAGGCGATGACAGGATATTTCAATTTACCGATTAACATGGATAGAATATGCAGAATCTGCCTTACAGAGGGTACCAATCTATCCCCTATTTTTACTACGGATCAGGACATGAACGACTTCTCATGTCTTCCACAAAAGATACAGATATGTGGGTCGATCGAGATCCATGAGCAAGATGGTCTACCCTCATTAATTTGTGACATCTGCATTTACAAAGCAAGTGTTGCACATGAGTTCAGGCAACAGTGCCAGCATTCGGATGCTAAGCTGCGAATGTATTATAATAAGCCAGCAAAGTCTACTATTGTGGTAACTTCAATATGTTCTAAAATAGATTCTGTATATATTATTGTGGTACATATATATTTTTAAAAATATTTTAGGACACGTACACTCAGACAGACTTGGAGATAGAGCCAATGTTATCAAAGGAGCAGGAAGTTAGTCAAGACGGCTACTATGTAAAAGAAGAAATGCAGGCAGCAGCTGCCAATCCTCAAGAGTACATACACACTAACTCATATTCGAGAAATGAGTCTGATTTGAGCACTGGTCAGATCGATATACCAAGCGATAAGCTGTTTATATGCTCGATTGGTTTTGAAGGATCCAAGGAGATTGAAAAGGAAGCCTGTATCTCGGAGAACAATTTAGAGACTTCTCTGAGTCAAGAAGACGGTAATGACCTTTCAGAAACCATAGATATTCAGTCCAAGCCAGATGAACATCAAACTATCGACGATTCAAATGTGCAAGAATCTATGGAAAAACAGGATGATGAATTTCTTGGAGAAAGTACACTGAATGAAAATGTTACAGAAGAAGAGAACGTTCCACAAAAGCGTACATCTACTAGAAAATTAAAATCAGTGTCCAACAAAACTTACAGTGAAGATGAAATAGATGATTGTTATTACGATCCAGGCAGTGATGGTCATGATGCTGGGGAGACAAAGTTCAAATGCAAAGTGTGCTCCAAATACTATAGCACGCAAAAGGGCTTGAAAAAACATTCTCTCGTCCACGAAAAGAAATTCAAATGTGATGTCTGTTTGAAAATGTTCTATAAGCAGGAGAATATGGAGACCCATAAAAAGATACATGTGTCGAAACCTCTTGCCTGTAAATTATGCCATGCGTGTTTCTCTAAGCCCCAAAGTTTCGCCCGTCACCTAAAATCGCACACAGAAAAATTGAATAATATGATCAAAGAAATCAACACGGATGAACAAAAAGACAACAAAGAACCGAAGAAGGAAATGAAGATAGAAGAAGATACAGACGATGAGACTGGTATTGTAAATGAAGTCGATGAATTTGAGAATGCACCTGAATTGTACAAATGTGATATTTGTAGTCAGTATTGTTCTACTCTAAAAAATCTGAAAAGACATGCTCTGGTGCATGGAGACAAAAAGTATTCCTGCACTGTCTGCAAGAAATGGTTCTTCAGGCCTGACACGCTTAAAAAGCATGCTGAGAAGCATGGTCACGGATTATTAGACAATTTAGTGGATAACAATAAATTTTTTGACTCTGACGATGACTCCTTTCCTAGTACTACGCAGACCAATAATTTACAAGAGAGTGAAAATGTTAAAAAAGAAGAGAGCGACGAGGATGGGTCTGGGGAATACAAATGCCAACATTGTGATAAAATCATGGCAACAAAGAAGGGTCTCCGGCGTCATGTAGCAATGCATAAACCTAAACCAGAGCCAGTTACGTGTGAAATCTGTAGGAAAGTCTGTGCTAGTCAAGCTCGCCTCGTTCTCCATCAAAGGACACATAAGCCGAAAGAAAAAGTTCCAAGAGAATACCTGTGTCATATCTGTAGTAAAGTGTATCCAAGTAACTCTTCCCTCACCTACCATATGAGAACTCATACTGGTGTGAAGCCACATGTTTGTAAAACCTGCAACAGTGGTTTTACTACCACAACCAGTTTAGCGAACCACATCAGAATTCACACAGGTGACAAACCATTTGTCTGCCATGTCTGCAGTGCAGCATTCGCTGTCAGTTCAGCCTTTAGGCGACACCTGACTAGGCACACCGGTGAAGCAAATTATCTATGTAAAACCTGTGGCAAAGCATTCAAAAGACTTAGCACTCTGAAAGAACATACTTATACGCACTCCGGTGAGAAACCATATGTTTGCAAAACTTGTGGAGCTGCATACAGTCATAGTGGAAGCCTGTTCGCTCATCAAAAGCGTTGCAGAGTTCAGTATGCTGAAGATCCTTTGCAAATGGTTGTCGAAGACCATCGACATAATGTTGCACACCATATTCATGTGAATAATGTACAATCTGCAGTACGCTCACTTGCTGTGATAGGACAAATGTTTTAAGGAAGCGATTCATTTTATCGAAACTGACTTCACTCGTATATATATATATATATATATATATATATATATATATATATATATATATATATATATATATATATAAATATATACATACAAATATATATACATATATATATATATATACTTATGTAAGCACAATACGTTTGCCCTCTAATCATGTTTTCCTCTGACATTTTTTTCTATTATTAATAAACAAAATATTTGAGGTGTTCGAGGTAATTGAGACACCGTGTATATTTATATACATACATACATCTATATAGAAAGTACTTCTCGTAGTATATGATTATAGCATTATTGTAGATATCGTGCACTTTTGTAAATATACAAGCAGCTCCTTTTTTTACAGAGAAATTATTTAAATACTCGTGCATAATTAATCTACCTATCCAGACTAGTGCTTTATTACAACAAAATTTATCTGTGCATGTAACATTTATAATATTTTACAAAGCTAATCAGCAATAATGGTTTTCTAACTTGAATATTATGTATGTATAGAATTTTGTGTACGCTTGACTTGGACACATAGCTATGTATATTTTTGTATATTATTACGCTAAAATAGAAAATCATACATTAGCTTTTTTCTACCTTTTCATTTATTACTGATCAAAGAGTTTATAATGTAATAGTTGCAGGTATTGGTAGTATTATAGTCTAAGTTGTAATTTACATAAGGATCTATATATGTATTTGTACGCATTAATATAGCACCATACGGTTTTAATATTTTAAACATAATTGTCCTCCATATTATGTATTTTTATTATATTTATTTAATATTTTATTTCAGAATGAAAATAAATAAAAATTTTCAAGATCAAAATAGAAAGTAATTTAAAGCACTAGTTTAGACATGTGATTAAAAAATTTGAATTAAAGCATTTGTAATGTAGATGATTAAAAGTAATCTTAAATATCAGTTTTTAGAATATATTACTATGATTTGATTTACAAGTGAAATCACGATTTTAAATAAACGCTTTATTAACGTAACAATTTTTCATATGAAACATGAAATTTAAATAAAAAAACTGATAACATTGATTGATACTTTTATAGGGAAAAACAGAGACTGATTCTTATTTATATAAATGTACGAATAGTGAATAAAAAGTTCATGACTCTTACAATAATAATAATTACCATTTGGTAAGCATGATTAAACATTATTGATATTGTAACTGTTTGTACTGACAATATAAGCATTATTTATTCTTCAATTTTGAATATGTTTCGTGTTTAATACAAATGGTACTTTTATTTTAGAATATAATCAATTTTTTACTACACTACAACTGCTGAATGTAAGTATATGGTTCAATTACTAATCGTAAACATTAAAATACATATCCCAAAATTTTATTACAATCATTCTATTGTAAATCTGTTCCTATAAGTTAATGATGACATTATATCATAATACATGCAGTTACAAAACTTTTATTACTGACGATTCTTTTTAAGTATCTTGTATCTACGCCAAATAGACGATCGTGTTCTCTTTAACACCTGAGCCAAGTCAGAATACTTCTTCTTCTGATCAAGATTCTTATTGTTCTCTAAATGGTCTAAGATCATCTGGTCTTCGTCTGGATGGAACCTTAATTTACGAAAACATAAAATAAATGTATAACACTATACAACTTATGTTACAAAGAATGTTATATATTTTACCTTCTTTGTACACGTTCTGTATACAAATTCCTAAATCTGTGATATACACTGTACAAAGTTCTATTTGGTAACCCATGTGCTAGAAACTGAGCAAACTTCCGTCTCTGTTTTTTACTACGAATGTACGTTTTGTTATCTACCCGTAAAAGCAAGAATGGAATAACCTTCTGTTGATTCCAATTATGCAACTATGTAGACATAATGAAGATTTTTAAACGAACTATACAGGAATTATGGTAGATATATTTTATAAATGTATAAAACAATGGTTTCAATTGGCAAACCTTGCAGAAAGTTTTCCAGTTCCTGTTAATTATTCTATCTTCCGATGGATGGAAGCAGCCTTTTCTAATAGTAGCATACTGTTCGAATTTCTCTATTTCTTCATGTGTTGGGGGACGAGAGCCTGCACGTGTTTCAATTTCATGCTGCGGTAGTACTGGACCATGAAACCGAATTTGTAAATTTCGTAAATACTGTAATAATAATAAAAATTTGCAATTCTTCGAACGCAAAAGCTTTCACTTATGCTTTGCAATAAAATTTAATATTGGAATTTGCAATTATTCGTAGCATAATCTGTATAATGAAGGAATTAATTTTTAATTCAATAATAATACTAAATAATTATTACAAAATTACCTGTGCTTCTTCGTTAGATAGTTTGTTTCTATCCCGTATTCCTTTAGCTAGCAAAGTGACGTCATCGAATTCCATTTTTTAAAAACTCTGTTTTAATTACTTGAATATAAAATAATTAACCTAACTAACCTAACGAACTGTCATTACATAGAACGTAAATTCTAAAAGGTCGTTTAAAAGATTCATTAAAAACGTAAATAAGCAATATTTTTAATTGATTTTATTAACATACCAAGCAATAATCTTAGGTACATAGGTATGTTTGTATGATATGTAATACATTAGTTTGTTTAATATGACTTCCAATTGTTTTTATATTAGTCGCAGCAGTAGTAGCACAGACGAGATATAGGAGAGTAGACTAGCCACCTTATTGGGTTTCGTTGGGTTTCATGTATGTAGTACAATTTAAAATATTGACGTCGCTAAAAAACATGTGGGGATATTAGCGACACACGCCAAAATCCCCTAGGCATGCGCCTAGGGCGATACGAGCGACGAGGTTAGCAGCGCTGATCTCGAACGTGCATTCGATCGTTATCGCCATGCGATACTTCTTCTTCCTCTGATTCTCGAAGCGAACGTTCGCACTTTTGAATAAGCTCGTCTTCTGACTCTTAGACTGTATCTTAGACACTAATATATATCAGTGCTTCAACTACTCTTGTTGAATTCTTGTAGGATAGGCCGCACTGGTGTGCGGGGTTCAGAGTCGTATCTTCATCATTTATCATAGGTATATGGTCTAAAGTTCTCGTGGATCTAGTTACAAGATTTATCGTGCGTCAGAGTAGAG
This sequence comes from Halictus rubicundus, assembly GCF_050948215.1. NCBI lineage: Eukaryota > Metazoa > Arthropoda > Insecta > Hymenoptera > Halictidae > Halictus > Halictus rubicundus. The sequence continues at coordinate 7,984,787 of NC_135159.1, read as the reverse complement.
GGCGTAAGAAATCTAGTTGCTGTTAACGATGTCGGTATTTCAGATCGTGAGGCACAAAACCCCAAATGGTGATTGGTCTACTTCTATACATCGTCTGTGCCTCTACCCAAATAGAACACCTAAGTGCTGCCCTCTAGTTTAATTTTTAGCCTGGATCAGAACCTGCATCGTCTTTTAGCCTGAATCGAGGTATACGAGGTATACCTCGTCTGTGATCAGATCTTATATCAACTTTACCTTGGATCAGATCCTACATAATTTTTAGTATAGATCAGAACCTACATCATTTTTAGCAAGGGCCAAGGGATCTTCAATACCTTCTTTGATTTCCCTTGGCTCACCTTCAGAATGTCCTTTCCAAACACAGTTTTTGTTACGGAATACCTGTTCATTCAATGAACACGAGAATGTTTATTTCTGGATTTCGAATTGAAATTTGCTCCGTTTAAACCGGGTGAGAGCACCCAAACATCCTCCATAAAGTCCATATAGTCCATATAGTTCCTATTATAAATATAAAAAATAATCATTAGTGAGAATCGAGTATCTTGTATTAAATGATCATGAATCAAAATTTCTCTGATATGCTTTAAAAGTTACTCTGTATCTACTAGCCATTTTTACGAAAGAAATGTGGTGGTAAGATAAAATCGAAGAACATACATATGTGAACAAACAATTTTTACATGAAACCAAATTCTATTGATTCGAAAAGACACAAGTCGCATTATGTTTTCAAAAGAATGCTACCAGTGATTTTCAAGTTGTACCACCTGCTTCGAAAATGATTGTGAAGAACAAACAAACAAACAATTTGTATAAAAGACTGGTAGCTGTATAGAGATGGTCAAGTCTGTAACTACATCATGAAGGACCTAGTACCAAACGGCTCTGAGGATTTTTCCGTCGTCTTTGTGAGATCGCGGTTGCAGATCCTGGACCAGCGTCGTCGCGGCGGTTCATGGTTCCCCATTTCCTCGACGGATAAAGTGAAAGCCATGATCGAGGCTAGAATGTAAAGAAGTCGACGAGCTGAGAGAGGGAAACCACTTTGCCGTCCAGTTACTCCAAGGCAAGCTAAAAGGAATGTTGAACGCTGTGTATCGCGAAATCGTTGAGTCCTGAGCATCTCTAGTCATCCGTCGCAGAACAACATTGTCAACGAAGCGTCAATGGTGAGTCGATCTTCTCCCCTAACCGTTCGCCATCTTGAAATTAATTCATCGCGTGCCACCCTTTAACCACCCCCAATATCATTGTTCTAGACAAGAATGCAATTTGGAACAATTGGTCACAATTTCTGTAATTAGGAACACCTTGAGTACTATTTTTGTAACCGGGACCAACTGTTCATTATTTTTCACTATTGGGACCAATGGGCCACTAATTTTGCAATCGGGACCAACTGCACACTATTTTTGCAGTTGGAAGCACTATGATCACGATTTTTGCAATTCGAAACGTTTTGACCATTAACTTGGGACCAATTGTTCACCGTTTTTGAAATTGGAACCAATTGTTCATAATTTTAACAAAGTGGGGCCAATTGTTCTATATTTTGGCATTCGAGGGCACTATGATCTTAATGTTTGTAACCGGGACCACTTTAAGTTTTTAAATTGGATCCAATTATTCACAATTTTTGTAATTGGGACTTTTCACAACTTTAGTAACCTCGTGCTAATTTTTCACTATTTTTGTAATTGGAGAATACTATGATTAGAACTTTTACAATGAAGACCAATTGTTCACATTGTTTGAAATTAAGACCTTTTTGGTTATCATTTTTACATTTGAGATCATTTTATGTCAAAGTATTAAACAGACATTCACATAAACATAGAAATTAAAAAATGCATTGGTTCAGAGAGGGTGCAAGATTGTAGTAAATGTGAAAACAAGAGACTGAGAAATTATAGTTACCACAAAAAGTTATAAAATTGTGCTCATGAGTGTTGAATAAACATTAAAAGAGAATTTAAAAAAAAATCATTGTACAAAGAAATAAGCAAAAATTGATAAAAAATTGTTAATCGACAATAAAGGATTACTGAAGTAATGCATGGAGCAAGTGTGAATTCGATTAAGCAGCTTTACATAACTTTAGAGAGGCAACGTTGATTATAAAATAATTCTTCCGCAACAGGAAACGTAGTATTGGAAATTTCTACTGTATTGCTATCTTTTTCTGCTATTAATTTTCAAACTGCAACATACAGAAAAAAAATTTCAAACAGAATTGAATACCATAACAGGTGCAACAAACCTGCCGAAACAAAGTTTGAAGAACATTAAATAGAAAATTTTGTTGAGTTCGTTCATTTTTATTTCTACATTTCATTACTTCTATTCTACTCAGGCAACAACTTTTACTTTCAAGAACTCCCCTCTATTTGTTCTCATCGGAATCTCAAGTTCTAGTTGATCGATTCATTTGAAATTTTTCCAAGATCTTCAGCACGTAGCCTGTTATCGCACGAACTAAACATTTTTCAATTCGTCGGTTTTTTTTAAATTTTTTTAACGAGCTAAAAGTGGAAAAATGTCCAAAAAATCAGTAACTTGTTTTTGGTTCAGATCATAACCACATTCATACTGATTAAGATACCTCAGTTTGTTAGTTTCGATCAGCAGAAGTACTCCATAAAAAAATATATAACTCCTGGAATTTTTATTATTTTTATCTTAAAGAAATCACACGCGTTCTTCAAATGCCAGTAAATATGTGCGCTAAATCCTAACGCAAAAACTTCAATAGTTTTTCCGAAAAAAATTCCTAAAACTTGTTGAAAAATAACCACGAAAACCAAGATACCCCCTCAATAGTTCACTAATAGTTCCCATACTTTGTAAAAAAATCTATAACTCGTGAAATTCGGATTGTTTCTGTTAAAAGAAAAGGATGTAGGTATTTCAAATGTTTGTGCAAAATCCCAACTGAAACAGTTCAATAGTTTTTCGGAAAAAAATTCGTTGAGATTGTTGAAAGAAAACGACCTCGAATACCGGACTACCCCCTTTAAGGTAACTTTTCACGGGAGAAATGTTTCGGTCTCGTAATTCGTTACCGGTTCGCCCGTTGCCGGATTTGAATACGAAAATCAGGAACACATAGGCTACCGGCTGCGGAAAGTGTATCTCGCCGCTTGCATCCACGGTGCTCGACGAAAACCAAGTGAAAGTACGTCACCGTTCGCGTGAACGTGTGCTCGGCCCGGCCAGCACGTGCTCACGTTCTTTTTTTATAATTGGGGCATCGTTTACATCGCGTTACGTTAACGCCGCGCCGCGAAGTGAAACCGAGAGTCCCGGGTTTAGTCGAAATTAGTATTATACGAACGCTTTTTGCCAATTAACATTTCCATTATTCCGCTCACCACGGCCGAGCCATGGTTTTTGCTTCGTGCGATCTCGTTTTGCGAAATCCATCTCGGGGAATGTAAACAACATTTAGAACTGCTGGGACCATAATTAAGAGAACACTATAACGGGCCTAAGAATACCTGACAATGATTAATTAAATCCAGGGGTAATTGATTGGACCTAGAAACAATTGATTAAATCCAGGAGAAATTGATTGGACCTAGAAATAATTTGATTATACTTGGAAATTATTGTATTCTTTATCATCGATAGAAAATCTGTAATTGTCAACAAGAATTTAGACAAGGTTGAAGTCGCAAGTAGCGTGTTGTACACGCGATTCCATTAACCTTAGTGACTCCATTAACCATAAGTTCAAGTTTCTACGGTCTTCTGCAATCGAAGGAACACTCACCCTATCCTGCGTATTTCTCTGCGAGTGATCGCTCCGTGACGCATTTCCCTATCTGAAAAGTCGGTCGCATTAAACAACGCGTGACAATGAGAAACCGTTTCCTTTCCCCGCGGACGAAAAGCGATCGGCAGCCGACGCGCTCGAGCGGGTTTTCATTCGAGGGCACCGGTGATTGATCGGCAGATCGACATTCCTCCGGATCGTTTGCTTTCTAAGCGGCCCGTGTCACGTGCGCCGGATATTTCTGCGCGAACACGTGCAGCAGCGTTACACGCTCGCTCGTGACTACACACGGCCCGTCATTTACATGTTTCTAACGCAAGGACTGCGTGCAAAACGCTCGCCTGCTCCCTTTGGCCTGCGTCCCACGCGGCTTAATTTATGTAACAGATTTTCACGGCGCAAGCTGACCAGTAAATTATCTAATCTTGCGTGTCCGCAAGTTATCAGCGGCCAACTGGAAAAAGTCCTGGGTCGGTGCTCGCGTCGCTCGTGTCGTTGCACTTGAGAAATTATGGGCATACCTGATTATGGTTGTCGGTGGGACAGACGTGTTTCATAGTCTCCTTGTAACTTGTCCAAACTGCAACTCCGTGTCTCAATTCATTATCGAGATACGCGCGTTAATTAATCGAGACATCGCTCTGGGTCAGAGGATGCGTGACCTATTTTGTAGAATATCTCAGGAACTAGTAGAGGTAGAAAACAGTAGTAAAGACGAAAAGAGATTGTATCTTTCAGGAGAATACAGTGATGTAGGAGAAATTTTTAAAAATTAATGAATATTCGACTGAATTGCTAGGGACATCAGCCTAAGTTAGGGGATGCGTGACCTATTTTGTGGAATATCTCAGGAATTAGTAGAGCTAGAAAAAAGTAGTGAAGACGAAAAGAGATTGTATGTTTTAGGAGAATGTAAGGATATAAATAACATTTATGAAGATTAATGTATGGCCCAGATACAGGCTTTTTTTTGTGAAAACTGGTAGCTGAGTTCACCGGAGCTGGTATTTCTAGGCTTAAAATTAGAATCGTAATTACAATTATAAATGGGAAGTGATTATAATGACACCTAAACGACCAGCGAGGTTTAATGAGCTAGCATTACCGGATTAAAAATACTGAAACCAGACTCGACGTTGCGAAATGTCGCGGGTAACGCCGTTTCAAAACAGCTAACTTCTTTCGCTTGCTCGACGCTGAATCAGACGGTAGAAAAAGGATTGTGGATAAGAAGTACGTTCGTTTTCACTCCGGTTTGCTTCGAGTATATGCCGGATCTAATTAAGTTGATCGATTTACCTAATATGTAGCCTTTTGGCGAAACACAAAATAAATATTAGATACAATACAGTGTTGTTTGTAGACTGCGAATGTCACGCTTTTATGGTCAAAATGAATGAAACATAAAATTGTGAAGATAGAAGAATTTCCGAATATTTTACACTATTTTTTATCTATCAAAATACATTCATAGACAATTTTTACTTCCGACAATTGACTTTGGAAATTTTTATTTTGCATCTAGTTCCCGGTCTAGTTATTTGCTTTTTGAATGGCAGATCTTTTCAAGGATCAAACAGTTAATTACGAATTTAAATTAATGAGGAAGAACTCAGTGCTTGGACGATGATTTTGAGTCAAAATAGACCCAGGCACTGTTAGAAGGTTCAATTTTATATTTTGTTGGAGAGACGTCAAGATAAGTAGAGTATGAAAGGTGGACCAAAAATTGCATTGCGTACCGAGGACTCAATTTAATAGCGTGGAACCACATGGAATACAGAATGAGTTATCTAATGGGCAAATGTGAACTGGCTCTTGACAATTGGAAGATTCACGGGGATTGTTCTCGCGACAATGGCGCGCCGTGGGAACCGCTTTCAAAGATCGACAGACTTACGAGATAACGTGGCGACTTCCTAATGTGAGAATTCGTGTTTCAGATATTATCGTACATAAATCAAGGTACAATTCAACAATTGAATTGTCAACCGTACAGTCCACTCACAATTTCCATTCGAAAAGATTCCTTTACTTCGAATTTGCAACTGTTTACTTCCTTTTCCATTTTTGTAAAAATATAGCAAAAATAATATTAAATCAAATGCAAACCGCTAAAAATATTTAAAGAATTTGGGAATACTGTTGTATTATTTTCAACTTTATTAAAATCCTTCGAGGTAAAGGTAAACAAATTGTATTGATGTTTTCCTGGTATAAATGCACAAAGACTCGCACTCTGAATACACCAATGCACCAGAAATTGTCTCGTGACGTCGATTGTTCATGCAGAATTATGGCCGGAGGAGAATAACATGCTCTCAAGTATGCACGCGTGTGCCCTTGGTCCGCTGAAAAATTTCACGCAACAAAACAACAACCAGGATAGTTTAACCGGCCATGATTTCCGACCTTGCTGACGCACACTCTCGTATCATATCAGACAGACAATCTGATATTAACAAATTAATTATCTAAAATCTAAAAAATAGTAGTTTTAATTGATTATTCTACCGAATAAAATGATGTAGTTTAATATTGCATTATTGTTACGGAAACATGTCACATAAAAATATACATGAAACATGAAACAAAAATATACCTAAAACATAAAAATTTATATTCCGTGTCAGGACCCATACTTTTAAAAGTTATGCACTTGTTACTCACTTGACCCTGCATAAAAGATTTCAAATAAATATTTATCCATAAGTAATACTGTGATTTATATGTAGTTTCCTATCAAATCAACAAAGTAAAGGCTGCATAGCATTGTTATTTTTTTTTTTTTAAATACAAGGGTGAATCAAACGTTGATTGCGATCGATGGTATAGCAACACAGAGTCACTATCTCCAGTTAACCTTTTCCTCACGACTATAGAAGACGTTACTAGTTACTATGCATGGGAAAGTGCTTTCCTAAGGATTCTCACAAAAGCAGAACGCAGTTTGACCGCAACCATAAGACGTATTACGGGGTTCCGTGAAATTCTAACTCGATTGATCAATCATAATTATTCAGAGACATCGTGCACACCTAAATGTTGGACAGAGATCAATATAGTAGCCTCGAGATAAGCAACCTGGTCAAACAATACATTGGGAACACAATTTTTCTCAAGACCGTTCATAATTTCTCGCGTATATGCACACGATTGATAAATATTACCATTCATCTACAGCGTGACCTTCAAACGACCTTGGACTTGGACTTGACGATTTTTAAATCATTGCATCTGTAGATTATGCACAATGATTTGAACGTTTGCTGCGACATAAACGACACCTTTCCATCAATATTCAACTACACAAAAATTTGTTATTATTGATCTTGTAATTAGCAACTTGTCTGATTTTCTATCAATTTCGGAAATTCTTTTCATATTTATCACCGTTTTTATCTAATTTTTTATTTTGCAAGTAGAATTTAAAATCAATTACTGCACATTCATGCAACCAGCATGACCTTCGAATGACCTTGGACCCTAAATCCTGTACATTATGCTAAAACACAATGTTTAATTGAATGTCTTGAATCCCAAATGTAATAGACACTTGTTGCAACAGAATCAAGAAACCTATTTAATTACAAAATAATTGTTTATCAATGATTTTCCAACTGACAAGCCAAAATCCCAGTTTTCACGATCTTCTGACTATTCTCTTCACATTTTCATTGAAATATTCATCTATTGAATAAAGTAACCGCGTAGCCTAATTGAGTGACTCAAAGCAGCTATAGGGCAAACAGAATTTGTCCAATCAATAAGAAATTAATTAATCAGGCATGAAGAGAGGCTGGAGATGTTCGCAGGGAAAGAAAGTGACAGTCGGTGAAATTCGTCTCGAAACGAAATGAAGAAAGGAGAACACAGCGGGCGTAGGAACCGGTCGATGGTCAACCGAATGACCATGATCTTGGATCTTGCCCAGAAATCCCGTTCCCCATTGATGACCGGTTTCACCGTGCTCGAGGAAGTGACGGTGTACGCAATTATGTGTGACCGTGAGTCGAGTTTTTGAGACACGCGGAATGTCGAACCTTATATCTCGCGCTCTTTGAATTAAGTATGGTCTTCGATCGGCGAAAAGTTCGATAGCCTAATGGATCATTTAGAAACACTAATTTCGTACTTTTCCGCTCATGGTAAACATGGCGTTTTAATGGCGCAATCGTGTTATGGGACTTCAATCGATAATACTTTAATCTGACCACCGATCTCAGGAATAAATGGTGGTTATTTGTAAATATTTGGTAGAATTTTTGGAAACACTAATTTCGCTCTTTTGCGCTCAAGCTAAAAGTAGCTGAAGCTCAAGCTTTGTTGCACAAACATAAGCTAAATATGTATTTCTTCTTTTAACAATTTTAACTAGTCGAAAATAATATAACTATAATATATGTTCATAGATTTGTATTACATGCATTCGCTTCTGTCATGAATGCATAAAATCTGCAGTCTGCTAATTATTATTATAAATGTTTCACTGCTTGGAAAAACGAGAAGCGAGTTGAAAAATTGAGAGAAGTGGGTTGATTTGAAAGCGATCTTGCCTCGGAGATGTATTTCGTAGAAAGTGCCAGCGGTTTATGCGGTTTGCCATAACTGCCTCCAGACGCTGAGAAAATGGCGGATAAATTTGTAATTTATAGTGGAAATTCGGAGTCGTTTCGAACAATTGTTAATAATTAATTAGATCCTTATGAACATTATTCTAAAATGTTACTGGGAAATGCATAGAGGTTTGTACTACCTTTCTCTATTGCAAAAGTGCAGTAATTGATAACTGAAATTAATAAAAATAAAATAACTATACATTATAGATCTATGTTATGATTGTAAATTGTCGTTGGAAAAATGCTACTGAAAGATGACGTTGTGTCTTAGAAATAATATGATGGGTGAGTAATTATTTTGAAAATTGTTAATAATTCATTCGGAATTAAATCCGATTAAAATTGTAAATGGAGATAGCGGGAACATGGTTTAGCCGCCATTGCGAACGTTCGTGTTTGTCACGTGACCATCGGCAAGTGAATTTCCCGGAAGCGATTCATCATTTCGTCGCGATTTCGATAAAATTCGTATAGTAATTCATTGAACAGGAGATTCCGCATAATCAAGTGAACACGAGATTCCTGTGTCAATCGTTGACAGGTCGTTGCCGCCTCTTTGAAGGTCGCTGGTACGACCCGGACGTATCTTGCAATATGGCGAACGATGGAAGAGAAACGATCGAGTTTCTCAAACACATCCCTCGTAAATAAGATGGGGAAAGTGCAAACATGATGTTTTATTATATTTGCAGTCCTGTAAATGCAAAAAACATAAATGATTAAATAATTAAATATGCAGGGGAATCGTAGGAAATCCTACGCCCTAGAATCTAAGTAGTCCTAGGTGGTCCTGGGTAGTTATAGATTTCAGAACTTAAATAGTTTCAGACAGTACTAGGAACTATGGTTACATAGAACATAGAACTGATTACATAGAACTGTGGTTTAGGTCTAGGTGATTCTGGATTGCCTTCGATCCCAGAGTCTAGGGTCCTAAGTAGTTCTATGATTTAAAGTTTAAGTTGTCCTGAACAGTCTAAGATCCTCGAGGCAAACTGATCTCAAAGTCTATGTGATCAAAGAGTCTGAACGGTTCTAAGTGGTCCTGGGACCTAGAGACTACATAACCCCTAGAGTCTAGGTACTCCCAGAGAGTCCTAGACCTTAGATGATCCTAAAGTCTACCTGATCATATATTCGAGGTGGTTAGGAATCCTAGATCCTGAAATCTAGAGGATCCCAAAGTGTAGATAACCCTAGATTCTACGACCTAAAATTTAGTGTTTAGTGTCTAAGTAGGACTCGTATCCTAGCGTCTGAATAGTCATAAGTCCTATAGTGTATGACTGTATAATTTATGATTGTACAATCTACGACCTAGAGTTTAAATAATATCAGAATGGTGCCAGGTCCTAGAATCTAGATCAGTGATGGGCACGGTAGGGGCCCCTCAAACGCCTGCTTCTCCCACCAACCTCTCTTTGCCTCGGGTCTTCGTTGCTCCATGGTAACGGCGCTTACTGGAGGGGGAAAGTGGGCGCTATGGTGGGGGGACGGTCTTGTGTCAGTTGAGACAAAAATGGCCATCCCTGATCTAGATGACCTTAGAGTATATGGCCTAGCGTCTACTGAATATTCTCTACTCCACATTTTAGAAAATTGTGGGTTAACAATCCCACCCTCTCTACAGATTACAACAATACTATTCCCGTTGAATTCACGCGGAAAGTTTCACGCAATCGACATAAATCCAGGCTCCACGTTGCTCCGGGGAAATATGTGAACGCCTTGGGACACCCGTTCACTTTTTCTCTATGAGCCGCGCTAGTCTTGCGCCAAACGAGGAAATGCAGGACATAAGACCGATCGGAACGAGGCTCTAGCCTGTTTCGTCGAAATTCTTGCTCCGTGCCCGCTCAATTTTATGAACTTCCACTACTTTCTCGCTGCACGAAAGCGAATTCTCCTCAACGAAATTTCAATAGAAAAACCGCGTTTTTGCCATTGGATACGCCACGGTTTCCTGACCTATTTTGGCGCAAAACTAGAATAAACTATCCCGGCTAGTGTTCAGTTTGTTTGAACAAAAATGTCCGATCTATTGGAATATTGAAAACTGAGATTAAAGACGCCATTTTCTCGAATAAAGAATCCTAGACTTTCTCAACATCCATGCAGAAAAATTATGACCTAACTAACCTAATTATGACCCATTAGTAGACTACGTTTATCATGCAAAATAAAAATTGTCTGCATTAATTGCAAGACGCAAAAGCTATGTGCACATTTATTTATTTTCTTAGTAACGTTGATAAGTCGAGAATAATATCTTTAAAATCTTTGAATATTTTCATTGTTTAGCACTTGATTAGACCGTTTTCGTCATAAATGCGTAAAATCCGCAATCTAATTATTAGTATTTTATTTCAGTATTAATTGAACTTGTATATAAAATTGCAAAAATATGTTAGAGAACAGAAAGGTTGTTTTTGATGATCGATAACGCACGGATCGTTTTTCGATGACGATTCCAGGACCGTTATCGTGGATTCCTGCTTAAAATTCCAGATGCGAACGAATGGCGAGGCTCGAATAATGAGATTCATCCGAAATAATCCTTTCGATCATTCGCGAGGCGAGAAGTCGAAGTTGGCGAATGTCATTAATGAAAATTGGACGAATAAATGATTGTCACCGTTCCACAAAATTATGCGAAACATGGACATCTCCATTGAATGTCCGTAGAATTTATTAGCATGATTCGGAGCCAGGCGTTTGCATATTTCATGGCGTGACCATTTCTCTGACTATTTTTGGTAGATACGTCATAGTAATTTTTTTGTAATTGATATTTTTGCGTCTTCTTATTTGTTTTTAATAAATTGTCAAAAATATTACCATTCGTATTAAAGTAATTTTTCAGCGATTTTATGAGAGGCAGCTGAAATAATTTTTATTTCAGTAATGGTGTGAGGGCAGAAGTTCTTGTATGTCGGTTTGTGGATAACTATTACGGGTTTTCGCAGCAAACATTTTTAAAAATAGAAAATGATCGACGCGTTTGAGCATTTCGTTTCACAAACGTCGAACGGCGTGTTAATATTCAGCCACCGTGTGCATGCAACATTAAGTTAACGTTTCTTTGAACGTGTTCTACTTGAGCATGCGGTGTTATGGTTGTGTGGGGTTGTAATTGTGAGGCCACTCCTTCTCGCAGACGTTGCGGAATGGTTAACTTTGCTTATGGTAGTCCTTGGAGCATGACACGGGGGATTTTGGTCTTTGAACTATTCTTTATCGTTGCAATAATAAAATTCTATTATATAGTACTAATGATTACAGTTGCTTGATTGTACTAACGATTAGAGTTGGTGCAATTTAAAACTGTCGAAAATTATGACAATTTGAGAATGTCAATATATTGTCTCTACGCCATTAAGATTGCTAAAAAAGAAAAAAAAATTCTATATGGTTACTGTTCCTTGCAATTAATGCTAATAATTTTTATCTTGCATAAAGATCCACAGTTTTGAATTTAATTAAATGATGTTAATCCCAATGCTTTATTGCAAAAATATTAAAGCAAAGGATAATTGTATGAATTTTATTGTTTTTTTTTTTGTATTATATAATATGATTCAATATTATATTATTATATTAAATATACTTTACAATATTAAAATATACTTTAAATAATAATACAGATAATATTAAATATAAATATTAATATTTCATAAAAGTGCATGTACAAAATATCAATATAAATATTGCATAAATAGATATTTAATATTGTTAATATTTGTAAAATAAAATATACTTCAATATTTTTACTATTATTCAACTTCGACAATGTAAGAATAATAAAGGAATTTCTGTAGGCAAAAATGATAGTGATTTTCGCATTACTGGAGCGTTCCACGATGGAAGCACGCGAATCAAGGATTGCTCGCACTTTTAACTGCAGGTGAGCAGATTATGCGAACACCTTGGTGCAATATCTTGGGAGAATACTAGTGAAAGGGACGGGTTATGAACTCGTGGCGCACTTCTGCCTGCAGTATTTTATTCACCTTCATAAACCTATTTCTAATTAAATTGAATCTAATTAAATACCATAAACTTAACGAAATCCACATTTAAATTTACTACTAAAGTAAATTAAAACTAAAGTTAAATAAAGATAAATCAAATAAGTAAAATCTAAATATTGTACAACAAATTTAATTTGATTAAATGCTAAATGAACTGCACGTATCTGTAAAAATTGTTTCTCATGCTTAAAGTAAATATAGTGAAATTCACCTTCCGAAACCGCAATAATTATGTTCGCGGTTCCCTGTGTATAGTGAGCAAATACTTTTGCGTAACGCAAACACAGTAATAGCGTCTCGATGCACGGAGAATTTGCGATTACGAAATTCAAGGACGTGTTGTGACAGCACAATTTCGATGACGAATTTTTTAAAAATAGTACGACGTATTTTCGCGGTGAAAATTGCATTTACATTGTTTTCGACGGCGGGACGCTATTCCTGGTCGCGAAAACACGCGATTCACTCGCACGATGCATGAATGGCGACTGCGCGGATCACGATCTCATCTCGCGTGCGTGTACCGTTAAGAAGCCAACGAAATTATTGCATAACAATGGCGTTGGTAATCGGTTAGCGCGAAACAATAGTAAAAGGCGATACCGTTCCACGGTGGATGCCTAACAGCCATGACAGGAATTCGTAATTTTTAGATCGACTCGACGAGCTTCGAGCGATATCGATCACGATTTTTTTTTCCAGTTAAGACTATCATTTTTCGAAAACACGAATTTTCGTAAGGCCATTAAAGTTTGAATTATTTGTGTAATAATACATTTTTAGTTATTTGTGTAGTATTTTATTTGAAACCATTTTTGCAATTATTTCGTTTCAGGTTACTTGTATAATAATCAATTTTCAATTGATTGCGGAATATTTTTAATTACCCATTCTATTTTTCATTGTTTCTGTGATAGTCAATTTTTAGTTATTTTCGTAACATTTCATTTTACACTACTAATGTAATATTTCGGTTTAAATTACTTGCTTGATATAATGTGTAATTTTCAATTATTTATAAAATTGAAAATATGCGTGACAGTTAACTTATTTTGAAAATTTGAATTTCGTAGCCTTGGGTAACTTGTTCCACTTATCAGTTCGAATAATCGAGGTTCTGCTAAATCACGAATTAAACGAGTAAATGTGATTCAAAATGTGCCATGTATGCCATGTTGTTACCTCAACCTGGAAAATGTGACGAATATGTATGTCGGTAAATGTTGCTTCAAGTATGAATGATAATTTAACGGTTTTTGATTATTTAAACTTTGCAGCCTTGAATAACGCGGTCGACAGCGTTTTTATAAATGTGTACACGATTTTTTGGAAGATCCTATCGTAACAGTATGAGCTTCGAAAATGCCATTGGTAATTAGGATTAATTGATTGAAACATCGGTTGACATTTTTGGGATCTCTTTCTGTTTCAGATTAAACAGTCAGATCGAACAAAATGCTTCTGAAAGATTTCTTCATCGTCGTATCCTTGATATACGGTAAGTCTTTGAAAATTTATATTATTATTTATTATTTACTTATTATTTTATTTTTTTTTGTGTTTCGAAAATTTTATCTTTTTCTTCCATTTTTCCTGAAGATTGAAGATCAAATAAGTAACTAATTGGAAAGATTTGTCGTAGAATAAATAATTGGGAAATAGTGTTTATATAAAAATTTATTACCTTGGGAAGCTAGAATACTAAAGCGAACGCTACGGTTGATATAGTGGGTGTAATAGTTGATTTTCTCATCACGTACGACTCCTCGTGTAATTACAAACGATGATTCTATACTGTTTTCATCGGTAGGTTTCAATATGGACGCCTCAGGCGTTTCTTTATTACCAAATGGCTACACTTTCCCACACTTGCCACGTTCTAGCCAGACACACACATTTACACATACACACACATTTACACATACACACACACACACATATACACACTTGTGTGATTGTACTCTTCCCACAATGTGAAGAACTTTAATTTGTAAGCAATGCCGTGCACAGTTTGTTACAGCATTGAAAAATGTATGACACACCTTACTTCTACGAAATTCGCTACGATTGAAATTTCAGGCCTGACAGAGAATGTGCTTGCTTCACAATAAAAGTGATCCTTGATCTAATTTTTATTCTATCTTCAATCTTGCCAAAGACACAAAGTGATGCTTCATTTAAATTTAATTTTAATGCTGTTGAAAAACGTGGCTAACGTGTCATAATGAAAAATTGATTCTCAAGGAATCAAAGGGTTCTTAAGGGTTCAAAGACATTAACAAAATAAAATGTCACAAGATAAACAAAGCTTAAGTCAAATTTAATTTTTATTCTACTTATAATCTGGCCAAAGAAATTGACACAATAAAACGTCATAAAAGAAATCAAGCTTAAGTCAAATTTAATTTTTAATCTAATTTTAGTTTGGTCAAAGACATTAACAAAATAAAACGTCACAAGAAAAATCAAGCTTAAGTCAAACTTAATTTTCATTCTACTTATAATCTGGCCAAAGAAATTGACACAATAAAACGTCATAAAAGAAATCAAGCTTAAGTCAAATTTAATTTTTAATCTAATTTTAGTTTGGTCAAAGACATTAACAAAATAAAACGTCACAAGAAAAATGATGCCCAAGTAATGTTAAAAATAATGATTGCTTAAAATGTGATTTTAATACTATTTTTGATTTTGTCAAGGAACGTGATTGGTCATTGTTTCACAATAGAACTTTGAAAAAATGAGATATGTTATAAAGTTTGCATGCGATTAATAACATCACGTGTTACATTGTAGCAAATGCTTTTGAACATTATGCAAATATCGTGTCTCCGGGTCTCGGATAAAGGGGGTAACGTAATCCCGCAGTATAGTACCATAACGTAATGCGTTACATAAAGGTGTTGCGCTTTAGGATTACGATTCTTCGAACAATCGATTGTTTATGATACGTAAACGAGTATGATTTTCACTTTTAGTTACAGAATGCGCGGCCCAAGTTTACAGGAGCCACTCGAGCGAGTCAGCGGCAGTCATCAAACCGGCGGTTGTAAACAATGATTTTATTACAGAGACGGTCTACGGTTTCTTGGATTTCACTACCACCATTGGCAACACCGTTATGGTGTTCAGTCCGCAAAGCGCGCCTCCTACAGGTAACAATTACCATAAAGCACACCATAGCTGACCACTTTATTTTCTATTTCAGTTTTTGCGACTGTTGCCTATCCTTGAATATGTTATTTAATATTCCAATACAAAATACCTAGCGAGTCTTTATTTATTCAAAAAAGTCTTTATCGATTTTTATTAAAGGCGGGACTGCAAAGTCTTTATGCAAAATCGAGGAATTGACTGCAATTGCAGTAAACTTGTTTGCTCTTAGAAAATTGAAAAATTTAAGTATATTAATTCATAAGTTTATGCTTATAATTTTGATACAAGGTAATGGGAATATGAGTTAAATCATAAAAAGAAAGATATTAGTATATAAGATATTATTAAGTGAAACCATAAATAAAATCGTATATATTAGATTATAAAAGGCTTTGTTGTGCAAATTTCGCTACGGCAACCCAGAAATTTTCAACTTTTTGCTATATAATCCTATACATCTTGACGAAAAAAATGCGAAAAATCGAAGTTTTAAGGCGAGGAATTCACTGGTTCAAAAGTTATGCGTGTTTAAAGTTCATATAAGAGAATCCTATACAATATACAATATACTTCTCAAAGAGAAGGTATAATCCAAGTTGGTTGGGACCGAAATAACCGGACGATGAGAAACCACATCACAACACGGAATGTTCAAAAAAGGACGCTTCGAGATATATAATCTCGCGTGACTCGACGCAATTAATCATTCGTCGTTCTTTCTTGTTACAGACAGCGAAAAGGGAAAGAAGAGTAGCATTTCGATTATTCAGACGAAACCGAGCGAAACGTTGGAAAAAGCAGCTCTTGATATCCAACCGAGCAAAACGCACAAGAGCAACGCCGAGCAGGAAACGAAGAAGCAAACCAAAGGCACGAAAATCGTCGTGAATTCCGTAATCGACCAAAACGCCATTAATTCCTCGGAGGATAATAGATTGCGGTCCCCGAAAAGCCAGGTGAGCCAACGATCTTGCCCAAGAATCGCTAATTAGTGGCCTCAAATTGCCTGAGAAAAAAAACGTCACACTCAACCGTGTGTCTTTCGGGAACTTCATGGGCGATTATAATTAGACTGCGGATCCTCATGCAAAATAGAGAATGTCGACTGCGAGAAACAGGATCCGAATAAAATTGTTATCCTTTCATTAATAATCCCAACTAGATGGCAATGATGCATAGTTTCACCGTTTTATAATTCATGTTTCTTTCACTATTTTACTTTTTACTCACTGTTTTCACCCTCCCACGTTCCTCGGGGTGGAAATTCACCCACTATTCTTAGATATTGCAAAAAGATTGATCTCTGTTTCTTTATACTATAAAATGCATTCCCTTAAACTGTGGCATTATAAACGAAACATAATTTGTCGCTGAAAAGCGTAGAACAAAAATGGCTGAATTATTATCCTAGTCTCTTTTCTACAACCATATTTCACGAGGGTTAAACTTCATCTACTAGTTGTTAAGTGACTTTCCACATTGTAATAAAATTTTTATTAGTCGCTATCACGCGCGAACATGGTAGCATGCGATTATACAAGCAAGATTAAATTGAGATAAACCCAACAAGGTAAAATTACTGACGAGTTATAAGAGAAAATAATAAATTCCGTGTTTGTAAAGATCGTCGATATTGTTCGGGACAAAAGGTGTACAGAAATTTGTATAGAGAAGCGTGTTTCCTGGATTTTCCACGTAAAAATCTCTTCGAGCAGGAAGCGCGGTACTTTCCCTTTCGCGAGGCAGACTTTTCCGGTTCTATTTACCAATCCATATACCACGCGCACGCACCTATGTACTCGCAAGATTTCTACTTTCAAACGGTCACGTAAACTTCGACGCGAACGTACGCTTTTCGAACGGCCGCGTGACCGAACAATACTATTTTTTTTTTTTTCAAAAAATCGTTTCAACTATGACGGAAATTTTAGTGAATTTTAGTCGACTGTTTCGCAGGAGCTGAACACGAAGATCAAGTCAACGACCGCCAGCGCAGTCGTGTCCTCGCAGGTACACGCGAAACCGAAGGACGACGTACCCGGTGTGAAAAATAATCTCGCGGAACCCGAGTACGACTTCCTGTCGAAACAACCGGCGGAAATCGTCGACGAGACTTACAAGGTACACGGGAGAGGGAGGGGGAGAAAAGAAAACATCAATTTGACGAAGGTCGATCAAGGAAATAAGGAGTAATAAAAGTACTGTGCTCCGCATACATGCAATTAGCATTGACACAGATTGTTCCAGCGCCGACATAAATCTGGCCAAGGCGGCTAAACCTGAATATCTAGTTCCCGGCTCTGCAAATTGCTATATTTCTAGCGAAAATAAAAATTTTATAATTAAAGTTGTGCTGACCGCGTTATGCTTAGCACTTACAAATAAAAGTAAATCAAGCGTTAAATAAATCATAGGGAACACTGCCATCAAATCATAGTGATTTGCTTCAAACGAAAAGTAAAAGATCGTGGCCTGGATTTAAAGGTCGGCTAGATCTAAAATTAGGCTCAAAACGAGGCCTAGATTAAAATCAGACAAAAATGTTCTTAACAAAATTGCAGTCGTATTGATCAGAAATTCACTAAAACTGAAAATTCGAAAAATCATGGATATTGTTATAATTCTAGTTCACAAGACAAAGGGATCTCTAAGGGAAGATTGATCAATTCAATAGAATAATCTCATTGTCAGTAATAATAAAAATAACAAAAGTGTGTACAAAATTTTGCAGCACTTGATTTGTAATTCTAATCACCTAATGAGTATTGCTCTCGTAAATTGTCTAAAATTGATGGCTCCGAATGGGAATACCCCCTACAACTCAACTAACATGATCTCAAAGCCTGATCAGAAAAGTACAGAATTTCACAGCAATACAAAGATTCAACATTGTTTTCTAGAAAAGTAGTTTTTCAATTTTGCAGTTGATTAATTTGAGGCCCTCTTCGAAGGCTCACGCGAAGCCCAGGCCCACGGGTCGACGGGAAAAGGAGAATCCCACGGGGTTGGTCACTAAGCTCGGCGGCACGATCGTCAAAGATGGTCTTACAACCGTCCACGAGACCAGCGTGATCGGCACGTACATAAACGGGAAGTATGCTCAGGTGCTTCAAAGTTCCTCGAGGATCCTTCAAGGTACGCCACCGATCCCCGAAGGCAAGATTCGACCGTCCAGCACGCAACGGATCTTGAAGACCATAGGGCCGCAGCAAGGGAAGCTGAAGCCGCAATTGGAACCGACGCCGACGAACCACCAGGAGGAGTCGTCGTTGCCTTTGGAAGTTTTGTTCAGCGCTCCTGCTGGTAAATTAACATTTCTAATGATTCGGAACAAGCCTGATCGATGCAACTTGACATTCTGTGCAGAAAAGTACCGAACCAATTATGGCTGAAAACCATAAGGAGGACCTCCTGGTTCAGAAGATATTTTGACAGAATGGAGGAGTAAACAATGCATCAAGACAATACTAATCCAGTGACAACGCTTCTTTATTCTTTACTTTTTATGAAATTTTTACCAACATATTTGTGACACTTTTCCAACTGAAATACCACCAAACGCGGCACGATACAGTAGATACCAGCTGCTACTGGTTTACCGCTAGCTACAACGACAGATTACTTCTTTACCGACTTGTACAATTAATCGTATTGAAACATCTCCCTGGATAATGATTTTTAGATATGACGGGTTTAGTACTGTTTTGTAAAGAATTCCAATCTGCATCTACCAGTACATTCAAAAGCACACAACTCTATTTAAAAGATCCGTATGACCTCCATATGACCTCTACAGGTCCACCTAAAATTTATTTCATCAAATTAGGCACCTCTTGTAGCCATCGCGGGAATTTTGCTATCGCCAAAACAGTTCTGGAAATACTCGAGGGTTTACAAACGAAACATCCGATATAGGAGTACATAGTCGATTTTATTCCACTTCTCAGGTTCCACGGTCCGAAGCACAAGGAAAAACGCAGCTCCTAATTCCGCGCGGCCGAAGTTCCGCAACAAGATCAACGAAGACTATGACAGCGGCGAAGTACAGCAAGCGAAACCACCGAAAAACAGAAGCAGCACCACGTCAAGGCCAGGCTACAAGTAAGTATCGCTCGTGTCATCGCTCGATAAAGTTGCAACGCGACCACTTATCAGTAGACAGCGGATCTTTATGCAGAATACAAATTTTCGGCAAATTTCTGTCACGAGTGCATAAAATCCGCTGTCTATTAGGAACCGGACTCCATCTACGACGACGACCGAGTCGCCGGTACCACGAAGACGCACCGGCTTCCGGCCCAGCAACCAGCCCATCTTGCCGTCGAAGCAGATCCCTAAGCCGAAGGTCGAACAGCAACCAACCAGTCCTAACACTGCGCCGAAGTTGAAGCTGCCGAGAACGCAAGGTCGCTGGTCGTACAAGACGACTCCCAAGCCTAGAGTAATCATCCGGAAGCAGATCGACGATGATGAAGTACGCTCCACACAGGAAACCAGCACCACAGAGGGTCCTTTGAACCTCGATGACAAAACTACTGCGGCGTCTGTGTCAACGTCGACGACGACGACGTCGTCAACATCAGGACTGCAGGTAGCTCAGAGGAAGATCCAAGAGATGGTCAGCGACGAGGAACTGGATCCTAGTGAGAGCGAGGACGTAGCCAGTGTCAGTGTCCAGGACCAGCATCCGGAGCAGGCGCTCCCTGTTGAGACGATCAATGTTGAGATCTCCACGGCCGCTGATATCAACGATGCGTACTTTGAGATCGCCACTATTAAATCGCCATACACATTCCAGGTAATTCTACGGGTAGAGATTATTCCAGAGAACCATTGTCTTAACAACCTTCTTCGCAGGTTGGAACCCTGAGGAACACACGCTACATAACTGTCACGTCGACTCAGAAGAAATCATTCTCAACGCCAGACCCCACCTCAACGATAGCACCCACCGAACCCCTTACTGAAAACCTATTAGCCAACACAGCGGCAGCTTATGAGACAACGTTACCCCTTGACTCAGCAGTAGCAACCCTGCCAGCCATATCTCTAGAGTCAGGTCAAGCTACTCCTCCCTTAGAAACCCTGACAGAAACATTCTCCACCACCCAGACTCTCTTAAAGACGCATCTACTGCCGGTAATACATGGCAACAGCACGACCAAGCTAAGCTTGGTGCAAACTTATAATATCGCCCGAGTGGTTACTGCCACAAAGACGCTGCCACCAATGGACATCTATCAGTTCATCCCTAGCAAAGCTTTGAACGAGTTCAACTCGAAGTTAGATGAGGCGGGCAGTGAACTGCACTTGGAGTTGGACGTTGGAGACGACGATAGAGATGACGACGACATCCCGAAGAGGATTATAGCGCCTAACGGCGACATAGACTCCGACCTGGAGCCATTCAAGTCCATATCCTCCTCCAAGGTGAAGCCAGAGGTCTCCAGCAGCTCCATAGAGCCACAGCTGACCCCTGACCAACTGGCTTTGCTGAAATACTTTGGGCAACAGCCGCAACAACCACAGCAGGTGATCACCACTTCGCGACCAGTCGTCGTTTTGGAGACCCTCTATGAGTCCCGCGTGATCCCAGTGGTGAATAATGGAAATACTCTGTATTCGACACTGTCAAGGCCAGTGGGTACCGTACCAAGAACGTCTTACGAGTATGGAACATCTACTATTGCACCTGTTCTACCTCCACAACTGCCTCCACAGCTGCCCCCGCAACTGCCTCTGTTCCCACAACAGCCACAGTTCACTATCACCAGTGCTCCCCTGGTTACTCAGACCCTGGCCACTGTTTCCGACTCCAAAGTGTTGAAGCTGACCTTTGGAGCCAAAACTGCATACACTACCCTGTTCTCCAGTCGTGTGGTGCCCACCGAGGTGACCACTTACGTCACCACTACTGTCCCAGTGCAGCCCACTGTCCCTGCTTTCCCTGGTTACTATCATCCACCACCAGTTGCCTATCCACCTTTCCCTTTTGTAGGGTAAACGTTCGTTGTCTAGGGTCTTGATGATTGGAGGAGGAAGCTTTCGGCGTGCTGTTCTGGAAGTTCTGTAGGTTGTATGATGTGTAGTGTACTGTAGTTTGATTTTGGAAAGTGTACACAAAGTGATGATCACGACAGATATTATACCAAAATTGACACCAGTGACAATGGCAGTCATTGAATCGAAATTTCAAGCCTATTTGGTTCCAATGAGGTTCTTTGCTACCCAGAGATTCAGCATTTTAGTGTAGCGTTATTTAAGATATTTAAAAAGTAATGCTTATCATGATAGTATTAGTATTTAATATAGAAAAGTATTCAGATATCCATTTTCCATTTGCTACAATTAGCAGATAAGTTAGTTATGTTGTTCAGGTATCGTGGTGTGACATGACTGACACTTTGGGAACATATTAACGGCGACGATAAAGAAAAATGGTATAGTTTGGAAAAAAGTACAATACATTAAGTATTTTCGAGTAGTGTCATAGACGCAAAGACTGATTACCCTTAAATGAAACCATAATGTCTACTATAGGTGCTAAATGAATCTAATTCTCGTGAGGGCTTTGTTTACAAAACAATCATATCTTTACTAAGTCGAATGAACAATTAAAACGTACCATGTCGCATGGCGATACACGAAGAACATAAAAATGATAATAAATTAATTTAGTTTCTTTTACTTTAAATTAAAACTTCACAACACGATGGCGGGAATTTAAAATCTTCGCAGTTTCTTCCATTCAATTTCGCCTAATAATCAACTCTAATCAAAATCATACGAAACTAAAAATTACAACATTATCGTTGTCAAAATTCAATATAAATCTTGTAAATAATCATACATCATTTTTTGTTTTATTATGATAAATCGAATGATTACATGACGCATAATAATTCTCATTTTATAAGTAATTAAGATTGTATACTTAAATTCATTTTTTTTTTAATAATAAAAAGTTCAATAGTGTGCAACAATGTTTAAATGTATGCTGCAAAAATTATTGTAAATATATATTATTCGTTATTACAAGATTACTTTATATGTATATTAAACAAATTTGTAAATAAAGTATGTAAAAATGATCGTTTTCTCTTATTATACACAATGTAAAAACGCGATGGTAAACACAAAGTTAAATTATTATTTCCGCTGAATTCAATTTGTTTTATTGTATAGTAATAAAGAGCATAGTAATTGTATAGTAATAAATTAGTGAAATCAGAATTTATGACTGTAAAATGACTTGTAAATGCATACATGCGATACCAGAGAAGAAATTTCGTCTGTGGTGATATTAAGAAAGTGTTTTAAACATTTTCAATACACCGTATTTCCATTTCTAAATAATACCTAGTCTCATTCGTTAATCAGAAATAATATATTCTGATGTTAAGAAAATTGAACGTCATATTCAAGAATAAATGTAAATGTATATATATATATGTACAGATATGCTGTACCTCCTCCTATACGCTATAATGCTGTAAAAAAAATGGTCTGAGACAGTAAATTTTTGTGTCAAAATAGTCAATGTCAGGCGAAGACCGTTTTGCAAAATAAATAATCTTCCTGAATGCAAAATGAAATGTAACCTGGTTCCTAACAAGTTCTGACGACTAACGTTTGGACGCCATAGTCTGCTCTTCTTTCTTAATTGCACGAACGAGGGTCATGCTTAAAGCGGCAATGATGACCTAGAAAAATACACATAAAGAAAACGCTAACAGACAGAATTAAAAAACAATCAAATATAGATCATAAACTATGAAAACCACATTCGTAAACAAGAATCGAATTTTAAAATCTCATAAAAGAAGTTTTAACTTGTTATTCGTCTTAGTCGCTGAACTTACATGAAGCATACACAAAGCCAAGGCCAGACCAGCCAGCCATCCTGATCTGCCCTCTAAAAACCATGAGATTTCTTCGACGCATCCGTGGAAAAAGGCGTTTCCGGTCACAGAGTCCCTGCACTCGTTCGGCAAAGGCTTCTTCAAGGTCAAATAGTCTCTTGGTCCATCAGCGCCGCAGCAACCGATCTATTTTAAAATCTTTCGATTAACTTCGGACTAATTGAAATTTCTTTTCCAGCAAAGAACACTTACGCTTTCCTGGATCAACTGTAAAATGAAGGTCGCTCTGTCATCCTGGTAGTTGTTGATGAGGGATCGCATCGATTTGCGAATCAAGGGCTGAATTTGACTGTCGTAAGTCGAATAGTCGAGCAGCAATGCCGTTCCTGCTAAGTCCATCACGTAGCAAAACAATTGTAAACCTATGAACTGAACATAGTAATATTATTGATATCATGTTTAGCGTTTGGTCGGAGTGTATTTCTTTATTGGTTGCGACTTACGACGTAGAGACCGAGAATATGCTCCATGAGAGCAACGCCGCATCCGATGAATGTTATTATTATAATGAATATTGAGGCAGCTAGGAGGATATAAATGCCGTTGTAAAATTCGTAAATGTCGAGGAATTCAACCCATTCTTGGAATCCTGGGTCCAGTCGCAGCCATACACTCAGGCCGAACATTGAACTGCCGAGGAGCTAATAAAAAATGTAGAAGTCTCAGAAGGATTTATAACTCGAAACCTAATTTTTTATTTTAAAATTGAAAAAGACTTGATCACTCAATAATTCAAAGATTCAATGATTCGAAGATTCAAAGATTCAAAGATTCGGAGACTCACTGATTCAAAGATTTAAAGAGTCTATGATTCAAAGATTCAAAGATTCAAAGATTCAAAGATTCAAAGATTCAAAGATTCAAAGATTCAAAGATTCAAAGATTCAAAGATTCAAAGTCCCAAAGACTGAAAGGCTCAAAGTCTCAACAATTCAAGGAATCAAAGACTCAAAGACTCAAAAACTCAAAGACTCAAAGATCGAAAGTTACAAATGGTCGAAGCCTGAAATACAGGAAATAAAAAGTTATTTTGTAACAAATCATACATTTTATTAAACTTGAAGTTTCATTACATTTTTAAGTTGGCAGTAAAAAAGTATTAGAACAGTTCTATGATTCAAAAATATAAATTCGAACCCAGACCGTAAAGTGTTAATGCATTTAAAAAATGACTGAAATAAAAATAAGGTATAAAATAAAATCATATACATATATGTATATTTCTTGTATTAAAATAGAAACGAACAAATAAATTAGTAAATTAAATTAAACATAGTAAATTGTGTTTGATCGGACATATTAACAAAAAATGTTCTAACACTTTAGGAATTAGTTTCACATTCGTCACGCTGATAAACACAGATATGATTGGTGCGCGTTGGTTGAGTCATTGAATCGAATGTAACGAGGATGTATGTTGCAATAAGACGCGTTACAATTCACAATCTACACGTAAATTGTCTCCGCTGACCTCTTTACATACAAATCGTGACAGAGTACCGGCAATAATGTTCAAAATTCGCGGGCTTTCAAAATTGCAAATTCAACAGAAACGATTTATAAAAATTCTAATTTCACAGCTCACCTAGTATGTTTCACTCTATCGCAATGAAATAACGACATTTTTAGTGGATCAAATAATAATTTTCAATGGGCTAAAAAAAAGTTTTCTTACATTTTTTATAATATTTATACCATGTTTTTTACTTACCCATATTACGGCGTTCAGGCAGAAGATAGTAAATTTGATGCACTGAATCCGCTGCTCCAATTGAGGCACGACCGATTTCGCAGCCATCATTTAAATCCCAAGTGTACCTCCAAAAAACGAAGCTCGAAAATGTTTCTTTTTCTTCGCCAGAGTCACTGAACGAGATAGTATCAAAACGTGGACACCGCGACGATTATGGTCGTGTCCGTCGACAGGTACCTGAAACATCCACCTAGCACCTTATCATCGACAAATATAAGATAACTGGATAAGCACGTCCTAGATAAAGAATAATCATGGCAGGTGAATCATTTAATGCACGGAAAGTTGTCATTAAAGAAACAACCTCCGGCAAACAATCGTCGATGATCTGCATCCCTAAGAATTAATTTTGCATCATCGACAGTTATATACTGTTATGTTACTAATAATCGTCGCATTATATATAGGGTAAGGGATCCAATACTGTGGCTAAATTAATTATACTTAATTTTAAAGCATAATGAATATTAAAAAGGAGATATTACATTTTTTTCATTAAAATCAGTTAATATTATATATCCCTTTTTTAATATTAATTATGCTTCAAAAATAAGTATAATTAATATAGGCACTGTAACTGGTACCCCCACGGTAATTAGTAAGTTTACAAGTTTACAGTTTTAAGCTTTTTATTATCAAAACATTTGCTTAGACAGATTTATCGATTTCATTTTTTGTAAATTACACAATTTTCTATTATTTAATTGTATTTTAATTCTTGTTACTTAATTCTATCACATAGTTTTCTATTATTTAATTGTGTACACAGTTTGTCGCAGTGGAAAAATTCTTTTTGGTTCGACGAACTATTTTTCGAATCCCCTGCTTCGTAATCTTCTGCAGGAAATTGAACTATCATTATAAATGTAGCATCTAAAAATAGATTTCAGACTCCGGATGTATATACATGTGTGATCTTCTGGCTCGAAACTATGTACCAGCTTAATTAACTGTGATAATCGGTCAATCGCGTGTTGTGTCTTTGAACTCTGTATCTGCTTCTAAATTGGACGAATAATTTGTGAAATAATTTTGTTTTCAGTCGACTGAAAACAAAATCAATAATATAAACAGAAACCCTAAAGATTCCATACACTGTCCCGAATACGACAGTATATAGGTATTTTTTATAATATTATAAATATCAATAATATCAATATTTTTTTATATTATTACATTATTAATAATTTTTGGACAAGTGTAAACCACGTTTAAATAGATCAGGGCGTTTTTAACGCGCCAATGTTCTCGGGCTTTTTTCAATTTATTTTTAGACTTATGGGTCCCAGGCTAAATCTAACTGCTCTACGCGATACTATAACAGAGTTTTCCCCTAAGAATACCGTCGAAAAAGACTACAATGCAGATTTCGTTTTCGAGTGACAAATAAGTTTCACAAGAGACGTAGGTCAATAGCCTCAACGCCAATTATTGCAGTAGATGTAGTAATGTTATCAAAGCATACACACGTATGTGTTTGAGAAAGTTTATAGAATCGTTCTATATGTTTTATGGTTAAAACCGAAAAAATTCTCGAAATAGAAAATTCGACTGTTTTAAATTGAATTTCCCAAGAACCAAAGACCGACAAGCTCCATTGCTTGGAGCAAATCGAGTAAATGTACCAATCGCTGTTTGGTCCGTTTATGAAAGAGTTATTGTGAATTAAAGCGTGTGCGATCAGTTAAGTGACTGACTGTAATTAATCTATGCTAAGCGCTATATCTAATTGTAAGTAAATTCAATTGAGATTTATTTTCTTTCCATTAAGAATTCGTCAAATGTAAACCAAGTTAGTTTTCCCCGAAATCTCTTTATCAGAGACTCCAAAGAGCCAATACGGGGCTAATTTGATATCGTTCGGTCCAGTAACATCCCACAGATGTAACCCGGTCATGGTGTTCGCGATATGGAACGCCTTCGCTCCAGCATCACCGTCAGAAATGGCTTCTGAAACGAATATGTAGAAGTGGGGGTGTAGCGTCGAGCAAGACATCAAATTCTGCTGATGTGGAAGCCGACTCCTAAGCGAAACGGCTAGGTCTCAAATTCTCTTCATCAACATCGTCGTTGACGTTGTTTTTTCAGTGTTCCTACTCGCTTGCCGGTTTTCGGTCACATTTCTTTCTGTTAATTCGCACAAGTTATGCGCGGACTCATGCTCCTGCAAATTCTGATCGCTTTCTCTGTGCTGGCGACGGCGATCCCCAAGCCAGAGAACGAACACAAATCTCGAGTTATTAACAAGGTCAGTATTTCGACTTCACCCGCCTCAAAATTATTTTACACATAACCTTGTTCAAAACGCTAGAATTATAATTGAATGTTATTCCATTTTTTATGTATCCTTTTCTTCGTTCTTTTCTGTGTGCATTGTTGATTGGTTGATTATTTAAGAAACATAAACAATACGTTCGTCTTGTATTGTTAATCAAATGTTTAATGAAAACGATTACTCAGCACACAATTGAAACTGTTGTTGCTATTGAAAAATATAACAATATTTTACCCACCGGACACCTATTAATATCTATTTTCACAGTTGTGCTATTTTTAAAAAGGTCTTTCTAATTTTCTGCTACATTACAGTCCCCATTGAAATTATTGCGCTATGTTATTTATTGTACATAACTCATTAGTCTGCAAATAAAATTGCTATAGCCACAGAAAACTTGATTAGAATGTTCTTAATTGTTTGATGTTCTATTTAAAAAAAAAACAAATGTTATGCTAGGAGCCAAGTGAACAGGAGCACTATGTCCACTCGCAACATAATCCAGCCTACGATCATGAAGCCTTCCTCGGTGAAGAAGCAAAGACATTTGATCAACTCACACCTGAAGAGAGCATGAGAAGACTTGGAATACTTGTCGACAAAATGGACAAGGACAAAGATGGTTACGTTAATGGAGAAGAATTAAAGGATTGGATACTGTATACACAGCAGCGCTACATAAGAAATGATAGTGAGAGACAATGGAAGTACCACAATCCGGAGGGAAAGGAGAAACTCCCCTGGACAGAATACATGACGATGGTCTATGGAGACATGGATGAGCACGAAGCAGAGAACCGTGAGAAGTCCAAAGACAATTCTTACTCTTACAAGGATATGCTTAAAAAAGAACGGAGACGTTGGACGAGTGCAGATTTGGATGGAGATGATGCTCTCACGAAGGAAGAATTTGCTGCTTTTCTCCACGCAGACCAATTCGATCACATGAAAGATGTTATAGTGATAGAAACCATAGAAGATATTGATAACGATGGAGATGGCAAAATATCTCAGTCAGAATACATAGGTGTGTATTTGTTTTTGAAAATTTTTCTATTCTGAAAATGTTACTATGATCTGATGATTTCTTAATTTTTTGTTGCAGGTGACATGTACGACGGTACAGAGGGAGAAGAGGAACCAGAGTGGGTGAAAAATGAGAAGGAACAGTTTTCCATGTACCGTGACAAAGATGGCGATGGTTTTCTGGACTCTGAAGAGGTTGCACATTCTTTTGCACAACATGAAAATACTTGTAGAAAATTGATTAAATTATTAATCCCTCCTTAGGTTAAAACGTGGATCGTTCCAGCGGACTTTGATCACGCGGAGGCAGAGTCTCGTCATTTAATATTTGAAGCCGATACAGACGCAGATCAGAAGCTAACAAAGGAGGAAATATTAGAAAAATATGATCTTTTCGTGGGTTCTCAGGCAACTGACTTTGGAGAGGCATTTGCCAGGCACGATGAGTTCTAATAAGAACATAAAATTCGTATAACATTATTAAAACAAAGAACAAAGCGCTGTTAACACACGAGAAGAATGTGTTAAGCATTTATAAAAAATATTCATCTTTATCAGTAGGATAAGAATCTTTTTATATTGGCTGATTTTTACTTACCTCATGACACTACTGCTAAGAATCCTTTATCTTTGAAACATGTACATATGTGTTAGTCAGTTTAATAAATCGTAAATATTTTACATATAATTTGCTTTTTATTAAACGATAAACAATTTAGCTTCCCGCGTGTATAGTACGCTTCGACTATGTATTGTATTATGATATAGGTGTACTAGATTTTAGCAACTAGAAGATAAGCGATGGATTAATATAATGGCGATTATCTGTATCAGATAAGACATTTCTAAATCACTGATCAACGTCCAGTATCAAACGTAGTGAAGCAAGGAGTGTCTGTCAAAATGAAGGAAATCTGTTTGAATATACTTTTAATTGCGATTGTGTGTAGCATACCTTTAATATTAGGTAATTGTACATATACATGCAATTATTTATTCAAGCTCTATAGAAGTTATGAAAATGATATTAAAAGTTTATTTGTAATGTGATTTATTCATAGCTATTGATGAACTGTCACTTATTGATATGAGTAGAGCATACTGCTTTAAATTCAGTTGGGCAGCAATAGATGACACTGAAAAAAATAATTGTACAGGACAACACGGTGTTCCTTGTATTAAACCATTCTACACAGGTAATCATTATCAGAATTAATAATGTTCTATGAAACTGCCCAAGAACGCATTAATGGAATCACTTTCTATCTAAATATAACGTTACATAGAATATACTGCTGCATTCGAGAGAATCCATAGGAGTGCAAAAGACATTCTTAAAGTTGAAAATTTCAAATTAACACATTTCAGATTCTGTAAACATAACTCAACTCTGGATTGAGAAGAATGCAACTAACTTCTGTCCCCTGCCAGCTGCTGGTGTTTGTATAAAATATACTACAACATACAATAACGAAAGTAAGGTATTTATATAAGCTAAAAGAATGAAAAATATAAAATTCTAACAAACCAAATTTAATTGTAGTTGTGAATGAATCTTTCTTTTGTGGCAAAGTAACAGAGAATAAGGATACAGTTATAACATCAGGATGCTATCAAAAAACAGTAAGATAGTGTTATATTAATTAAAAAATCTTTATTAGAACTTTTCTATTAAATTTAATTCACGGCATTAACACTTTCTTTTATAGAAAGATGGTTATACAACCGAAGTCTGTACTTGCCGGTCTACATATGGAACAATACCTTGCAACGCATCAGTTTCAATAAAATATTCTAACTTTATATTACTAATAATTTTCTTCGTTCACGCTTATAAATATTAATTAATCAATCGATGACATCTGGAAATAAAATTGTACAATACTATTGCGTAATCTCTTTATTAATATAAATTAAATAGATATGAACAAATTGAAGAGTACATGCGCAGTTAAAAAACTTAACGCGAAATTTTCTAAAAAAAAGAGTTTCAAATTTGAATTTTCGGATGAGGCAGTAGTGCCAAATACGTTCCGTGCATTCTAGTTACAAAAGTACACTCTTTTATTCAGTAACCTTTTACAATAGTGTGCAAGTTTATATGTTCAATTATTTCCTCAAAACGAGTAAAAAGAGCAAAATTTCAACTAAAACTCTATTCCGATCATTTTAAATTAATAATCCATTCGAAACCATAAGGATTTAGTATAGTAATTGGATACTCGTTTGCTAGTAACTTTTTGCAACAGTGTGCAAGTGAACTTGCGCCTATGTGAGTGCGCACGGACGCGCGTGTACAGAAAGAAAACTATTTATGTGATCCGTTTATGAATCCGATGGTAGTGCGGACCACGACAAATACAGTGACTGATTTTCTATAAACCGCATGGTATATAATTTCAAACTGCACATATCTCGGAAACATAGTATTTATCATCGAACGTGTTCAGGACCTGTGTGTTTCGAATACAATGTAACCCGAGTAATCAACGTTAACATACTCGCCGATCAAAGTGAGTATTACATCGTTACACCTGCTGCAATCTCATAGGGGAATATTTGTTTTAGGTTATTAAACCATATAAAATCAATCCTTGAAATTATTTCATCAGCGTTCGAATGCTTCTACATTATTCTCATATCCCACACGAAAACAATTCCAACATTTCGAAACTTCTTCAAAAAGAATAACGAAAATCCCAATAAGAAACTCTCGTGCTTCTGATAAAACATAATGTCTCTCTAAAGTATTGTCTTTTATTTCATAATACAAAAATATAGTATACATACAAACGTTTTTTTATATATAAATATCATTTTTTTTAGAAATTGCAACATGGCGGAACAGCAACAATCACCCCCAGGCTTCAAGCGTATGTCTCTAGATAAAATCATTGAGACCATGACCACTGATTTAGAAAATTCCAATGGTCACTATCTCCAGTTTGGCATAAACTCACAGCAAGCTACGTCTCACAATTGGGGAGACTACTCTTCGGGCCAGGCGAGGCACTATATTACCAATCAGGCACCACATACTAATTCTCCCGCAATGCAATCAGTGCCTCCAATGAATGCTCCTCTTTATATGCAGGATATGCCGAATTACGATTCTTCTACAGATTCTATTTATTTCCCATCGCAAACCGTAAATCATTTAGGTATAAACGAGAACAATGACCTGATAGGTACCATTGATGTTGGCGGAGGCAATTACATTAACGTGATATATGGAAACGCTTCTCAAATCATGGCAGAACAATGTCAGCTCTCAAATATAACGTCGTACAGAACGCAGAACATAATTGACAGAGAGTACGGTCTTTTTAATGATAGACACATTACGGTACCATCTGATTTGCGAACGCAGAACTTTAATGGGAAACAGTTGATTGATAATTTGGTTGGTAACTGGGCACCAAACCAGTCTGGCACATATAGTCCTTTTGGTAGCTCTCCAAATGTGACGCCAATACCGCAATCATCTTCAGATGTCAGAGAACCAGAAGAATTGCCTCGAAGCTCTGTAGAATCTCAACATAAAAAGCCTCGTGCAATAGCAGAGGTGAAACCCATGCGACCATCTTATTCGGATGTCCTGACAAAATCTGCCCCAGCTCCACCGTCTCCTTTAACTGTTCCATTAATAAAACCAAAATCCGAATCTGTTAACAAGAAGATTTCTAACAAAAACTCGAAGAACAAATCGAAATCTGCTGTCCTAAAGAGACAAAATTCATCTGGAAGCGACGATCATAATTCTCCAAAGCTGCAAGCGCCGCGAAAAATTTTGGAGAAAAACAACTCGAATCTTCCAAGACGTTGGGTGTCATTAGACAACCTTGGTCTGCAAACTGAATCTCATGAGATAAATGCCTTTGATAGATCCAATCAATTCGAAAAGAAAAAGGTATCCAAAACATTTAGAAAAGCAGAAAAAGGAGAAGCGCTGAACAATTCGAAAATTCCGAACAGCAATTCTAAATCTATTGGAAATATTCCAAAACGACCGATACAAATAAATAATAATTTGAACACAATAAATACTTCCAGTCAAACTATTTCCCTTGAAAAGATAGAGAAGAATCAGCAAGTCTCGAATAAAACGTGTAAGGAGGAGAAGAAGGTCGTTAAAGAGAAGAATTCAAAACGTTTTCAGGCTGAGAAAACACAGCAAATTAAAAAGGCTCAAAGAAATCGCAGAAGAGAGAACAGAGAATCTCCGGTGAAAGATTTGTGTAAAAATTTAAATAAATATGCCAGTCGTTGGTGTAAAATTGGATTGAAAATATTTCATTGGTTGTTACACTTAGTATCAGATGTAGTTAGCATGAGTGCCAATCTTATTGTTCAGCTGTAAGTAATTCAGAACACAGAGGTATATTTTATTATGAACCACATCTATAAACATAAGTTTCTTTTTGTTTCAGTGGTAAATGTGGATGGTACCACACTATACTTTATTTGAAATATCTGTGGGTTTACTTAGCGATGACATTCTCCAAGATTCGTATTTTAAATGCTGTCGGTAGACAGTTAGACAACTGGTTTGGGAATAGCAAGTTCGCATTCTGGCGTAAGATAAGAGCAAAAAGTGAAGAGAAAGAAGAAAACAGCAATTGGATACGAGGTGGTCTTGAAACTAACATTGCACTACCTAGTACCGGTGAAGAAGCCATGAAGAGATTATTAGCTTGTAAAGGGAAGGACCCGTACAGTATACTTGGTGTCACGCCAACGTGTTCAGATGATGACATCAAGAAATATTACAAGCGACAAGCGTTTTTGGTTCACCCTGACAAAAATAACCAACCAGGTGCAGAGGAAGCATTCAAGATACTCGTCCGTGCGTTCGATATGATTGGTGAACCGGTAATCTTTCACATTTGTTGCTAAAAAAGCTACAATGATTTGTAATGTGATTATACCATATTTTCCATGTCGTAGGAACGTAGACAAGCTTTTGATCAAACCAGACAAGTAGAAGCAGCTTGGGGCGATCTGAGTGATTTGCTTTCCCAGTTCCATAGGAAAATGGAACAGGCAGCAAACACTATAAGGTGCACAAACTGTGGTCTGAGGCATAAAAGGATCCCCACGCAGCGTCCCTGCTACGCAGCAAGGTTCTGTGCTCAGTGTAAAATACGTCACAGTGCAAAAGAGGTATATGTCAACAATAACTACTTTTAACACGACACGAGGGACGGATGAGGATTAAATGCAAAATTAAATGGTAAATGTATTATTTAAATTTTGAACAGGGAGATATTTGGGCAGAGTCTCGTCTCATGGGTTTTCTGTGGCATTACTACGCCTGCATGGAGGGAGCAGTGTACGATGTCACCGATTGGGCAGCTTGTCAAGCTGGTAATTTGAAACATCTCAGAGCAAACACGCATAGCATCCAGTACAGAATCGTTCTGGGTCAGCGACCGCTATCGCAGACGACTAATTGCAGCAAAAAGCGACAGCAAATAGACTCAAACACGAGGTATCAAAGCTTCAAATTTTTATAAAGTACACGAAACAGACTCATCAGTTTCATTCGAATTTGTTTGTTTAACAGTGAAGCAGATTTCGAGGATTTTTTAAATAATTTGTACAATCACAGTAAGTCCGGAACTTCAAGCGCACCAGGAGACCAGAACTCCTTTAGAGATTGTAAGCGACGTAAAACTAAACGTAAGAAGTAAAATGTACGGCAACCTGCTGCTTAATCTTTTAGTATCCTTTGTGTATGATTACACTTACACAGGTAATCTCTGATGGACTTTCGTATTTTCGAAAACAAATGTTGACGATATTCAGTGACTCCTAGCACAATGTACGAATTATATTAGAAACAGTTTTAAGGAGGATTAAATTTGTTAAAAGTGAAATTTATTTTAAAATACAATTTCGGTAGATTAATTTTGGACTTGAATGTTGGGAAAATTCTACGTAGAATTTGTAGTACAGATGGAAAATCGGGGAAGAGACGTATCGAGAAATTAATAATACTGTCCGACAAACTTTAATTTCTTGTTTTTCGGCATTTTAATAAACAGTAGACGATTCTTATACAGAAACTACTTTCAGATTCGTGTTCGGCGTATCAAAAAACTATAAGAATCGTCTACTGGTTATCAAAACGTAAAGTTGGCGGTGTTGGACAGTGCAATTAATTATGACACTTGTTGATGCATAAATAGTCCTTTAATTTAACCTAAATATAATA
The DNA here is from genome assembly GCF_050948215.1 of Halictus rubicundus. Taxonomy (NCBI): domain Eukaryota; kingdom Metazoa; phylum Arthropoda; class Insecta; order Hymenoptera; family Halictidae; genus Halictus; species Halictus rubicundus. Next base: position 7,950,007 of record NC_135159.1, on the reverse strand, counting down.
CTCATTATTAATATTATAGTAGTATTTGAACATAATGTGCAAACCGAAGCTATAATAATGAATTAACTCTAATTTCAATGAAACTGAAAAGCAATGAAACAAATTTAGAACTTGTATATCATAAACTATCAATTCTACCTGTAGGATACGAACATGCAGAACCTTTTTATTATTTTACTATATGGATTTTTATAATGTATGCTTTGAATATGTTCATTTTTTCAATCGCAGTCGAAATAGTAGCTTCTCCACGTGTAATTGATGTATATATTAATAATGATATACAAACGATAACCCGCCTTCGCTGATATATGTTCCCGCATCGTCATTGTTTACCGTGAGCCATGATCTCTGAACATTTATAATTGGTAGCCTATTAAAAGTTAAATAATTGGCGTTATATATAAAGTAAGACTGATTTTTATCTTTCTGTGTTACGAATAAGTTGTATACTAGATAGACATGTTTCAAATACTCTATTTCGTGTTCTCTGGCATGTGAATCAAGGAAATCAATGAATTTATTCTTCTTAAATTGCATGTGACTGCTGTAACTACTGTTTAAATTTCATCTTGCAGGTAACATTGTCCAACAACAATTTTATATTTCGATTTCCAATGAGCACTAATTTAAAAAGTTAAAAAAAAAACAAACATTCAGACATACTTAAACAATTGTTTAGTAAATCCTGTAAGATACCGTCAGTCACCAAATTAACAAATTTTTTAAATTGAGAATTTTTCGCGCTTCCACCATAAAAGTTATGCAAATACTTATTACGTAGAACGATTCTATAGACTCTCCCAAACACAATAGTGTAATTTTAGATAACTTTCAAGATATTTAGGTATGTTTAAACAATATTTAAAGAAAGGAATACAACGCAGATTATATTCAGTTTTTGATCGAGGGAATAAAATCCATCGGAATTGATAAAAATCGCCTATTGACTATCAAAACTCAAAATTAGTGTTGGACAGTGTAATTATAATGTACAAATTTCATTCTGCATCATACAAGGTACACTACAAACTAATACAATTAACGAAAGTAAGTAAAATATCTGTAAAAATGTATGAATGTGTTATACAAAAGTTTACTTATATATTTTATTTGTATAATAACGAAAATTGTACAATTCTTTGTATGTGCAGATGAAATTATATAAATGTGTATTTGGCGAGTTTTATAACGAAAGGTACACTTTAAACGAACAGCTTATAGATTTTCGCATAAGAATAGCAAAATATTTTCGGCCAATATTGTTGTCTCCATTACTAAAAAAAAAAAACATAACAACTATGTTTTTCGAGCTTAAGAGGTCGTAATAAAGCACCTTTATGTAATTTTCATGCACACTTTGTTTTATTTGATGAAGTTCTGAGTGAATTAATACAGCAAAATTCTAAAGGAATTCGAAGATTATTTTTACTTAATCAAACGAAGTGTATTGTAACGTCAAACACGCGATTCGATTATGTAAATTTGAAGCAAATAAACATTATCAAATTAACTCTTTTTATATATTTACATATGTATATGTGTGTGTGTGTATATATATATTTTTTTTAATATCTAAATCTCTGTTTTCATAGAAAAATATATCATAAAGCATACATTAACACTATGATTATGTTACATGTCATTTAAAAATTAAATATTAATTCAGCATCCCTTCTAAAAATACAAGTGCATCAACATTGTTGATTGCACTCTCTATATCTCGTTTTTGTATTGTCTTTTTCTTCATCTGTGCTGTGTATTTGTAGGATTCTTTGGCGAGGGAATCGATAAAAAGTTCCTGTAACAAAGATAAATTGACATTAGAAAAATTAACGTAGAATAACCATGATTAATAAATTGATCGATTTGAAAAATATATTGGAAATACCGTGGACTTCGCGATGAGGAAAACAGCTTCCTGATTGATTATGTGCACTTCAGGATCCATTTTTATTATGGTTTTTATCCTGCCTAATGGCAACTTTATTAGTTTCTCTTTCTGTTCTTCATCAGTGCGAATATTATTCTCGACTTCTTCCTGAGAATCTTGAGAATTTTCTGCTCCAGTACTGACATTACTTTCGTTCAAATCTTCGTCGTTCCCATCGTTTTTAAAATTCGCCATATTCAAATTAGTTCAGACGGAAAACAGTGTTCTAACCTGTCTTGATCTCCAACATTCAAGATGTGATGATTGGTGGGGAATTTTCAGATTGGTTTACATATATTTACCTACCAGAACCTACATACTTATGAACACACATACAAACATACCAATATTTACTTCTGTATTGTACAATTTGGCGCTCCAAATCAACCATTGAATATGACTACATAGTACAACATACACCGAACACGTACAGAATACCATAAGCGAGACACTTGTTGGAACTTGTACGTACCTCCGAAATTTTTAATCGACTTACAGATTGTGTTGCAGTTTCTTTATCTTTTATGCTGGCCTTCTGGAAGAAAAAGAATGGAGAGATTGAAAAGCTCGGCGATATTTGAAACGAAATATGGTAGAGGAAACGGTGTTTGATAAATATACGCAATTTCATAAACCGAGTAATACTTGAATTATTTTTACTGTTTCGTGTAACTGAATATTCTTGCAGATTTACAGTAAATGTAAATTATATAAGTGCACATTATGTTATGCACAGGTACGATCTTGTGTACGCATGCGCACTGAAAACGCGCCAGAGTTTCGCCACTGTGTACTCTATGACTGTGTATCTATCCAGTTTAGGAAATATAGTCGCCAATCTAAACTGTTCAAATACGACGGCAAATGTCTTTTCAATTTCCACATGGACATCGGGCTTTTATTTACGACTGGTAATTTGACAGTCGTTTCAAAATTTATGAAAATCTCCTGAAATATGGAAGAGAAATCTTTGAAAGGGCAGTTAACGGAAAATACAGGTTCTTAAACGTATAGTACGGTCTCGAGTGACGGACTTATAATTTATGATACTCGTTTTTATTACAGATGTCAACCAAGATGAGTTGATCCTTCAGCAACAAAGACGAATCGAGAAAGAGGTTAATATTCATTTTCTGTCACTTTCGAAATTCGTGCGTCGAGAAATTCTCTTGTCAGTTATTGATCATTTCTTGTTGGTAAATTACAAGTTGTAGTCCGTTGTTTTCGGTAATTGTCATTGATATTTATCTCTTCTGTCTTACGTATCCGTGCTCAATAAATATCTTGCTCGCTGCGTTATTTGCAAATAATTTTTGCAATTCGATACATCGAATATCACTTTTACATTTTTACGTTTCGAATGTTTTATTAAGAAACGACAATTCAAAATAGATGGATATCAAATTTTTTATTGTTATCTAATTTCTACATTTTTTTCAGATTTCTGAATCTATTGCTTTAGTTGGGGAAAAAGAGTCGATAGAAAGCTTGGAACGCGAATACACCGAGGATGGAGTATATCTTTCGAAAGCTAAAGTCCTCGGACAAAAGTATTCTTATATTAGAAGAACTAGGCCAGATGGAAACTGTTTTTTTAGAGCCTTTAGTTACGCTTATCTTGAAAAGTTAATCGGAAATAAGGAGGAGTATGAGAAATTTCGGGAACTTGCATTGAAAAGTAAAGACTGTTTGGTAGCATTAGGTTTTCCTCAATTTACAGTCGAAGACTTTCATGACACAGTAAGTATAAAGAATGAATGAATTACTAATTATGTTGAACTGTTATATTCAATATTATTCACAGTTTATGGAAGTGATCGATAAAGTAGGAGGAGACGCAGAGTCGAGTTACATTGAGCTGCATAAACTTTTTAATGAACAAGGTTATTCTGATTACGTTGTTGTATATCTTAGATTAATTACGTCTGGTCAATTGCAACGTGAAGCTGACTTTTATCAGCATTTTATCGAGGGAGAACGCACTATTTCAGAATTCTGTCATCAAGTAAATATACGAACGCTATTTAATTACAATGAATAAATATTGTGTGCCTTGTGTAATTTTTATCATTTTGCAGGAAGTCGAGCCAATGTATAAAGAATCCGATCATATTCATATTATAGCAATGAGCACTGCTCTAGGAACAGGTGTACGAGTTCGTTACATGGATCGAGGTGCAGGTACTGAAGTGACTGCGCATGATTTCCCAGAAGGTGCCACTCCATCAGTTCATTTACTATATCGTCCTGGCCATTACGATATCCTATATCCCTGATAAATTTCATACCCTAACACTGTGGGGCATCTTTCATGACAAAAATCACTTATTCGGAGTATTTCGTTTTGTGTATGTAGTCAAAATTAATAGATTTCTGATTTGGTCGAATACAATTTAATGTTGTGATTAATTAACTTAAGTTCTGTAACACACATTGCGAAATTATGAAATTTTATGTAAATGAGAAAAGGTATTTGCATAGACATACAAACACTGAATTGTTGTCGTGAAAGAATGTGAATTGAAATTTTCTTTTTTCTGTCAATTTTTTAATTCTAATTATAAATTTAAGTATACGGAATAAACAGTTCAACAAGAAGTACAAAATATTATTCCTCGTGTTCTGATTGAAATTTTGAATGCTTATATTGATATTGAACTTTCTTTAAGTCACTAGAAGAAATAAAAAATCATATCAAAGGCTGCATTATATTAGTACATTTTATTTTTACAATAATATCTGATTAGTACTTTTCGTTCAGATATATACATTGAAAGTAAAATTTAAAAAGCGGTAAATATTATCAACGTAATTAAAACAATTTTAATTACATTTATTTATGTAAATATCTTAATAACACTTTTTATACATAAATGAATTCGTTAACAATAATGAAGAATGTTTCGCTAAATAAATACAAGGTGTCCCACTTAACTTAAGCATCATGAATTTCACTTATTGATAATGAAAAAAAGTCAGTTGAAAACATAATTAAGATTAATCGTAAGAGGTACATAAATTTGGTAAACAGACCATTTTTCTTAAAGTCATAGTTTTTGAGATTTTAAGGTCATCCATGTTTTTTTAATGGAACTGTACATTTTTATCTCTGTCACGTGATAGTCAAAGATAAGACTAAATTAAATAATAAAACCAAGGTTATAGTTATAATTCAAATATTTTCTAATAATAATTCAAATTTTTTAATTGATTCAATTGCTCATTACTGTAATCATCAGTGTAATTGAATTGTACTGCAATTGAAATACAACATAATTAAACTACAATGTGTATTAGTCATATGACTTTTAGTGTCCCTTTTTCACCCTTTTAATCATAGGGAATCTTTCTCATGAAAGTAGAACATTATAATACAAATGCACAAAAATTTGTTATTATAATTAAGTACAAGTACAATTTATCTTTGCATGGCGCGTACTTGTTCTGTAACATCTTCTAAGATTACGGAACTCCTGCCAAGAGATTCCATTTGAAATTGTAAATGTGTAACTATGAGAGTAAGTTTCTTTAGATTCGTTTCTGCATTCTCTAGACCATGTTCTTGTTGTGCAAAATTTTTTGCGCTGTGCATCAATATCTGCAAACAGATTTGTCAATTAAATAAGTTGTTAATTTCAAATGAGTGTGGATTATGGAAAATTGTTTGTAGGATATTACATCGCTGCTTTTTGAACCCCTCTGTATTTGCCTTGCAAGGGAAGCAATGTTATTTACATTGACTTGAACTCTATCAGCTAATCTCATTTTTGATTCGACAAATAAACTGCGAGCACTGGTACTTGAAGCTGACGCCATGCTGTATAAAGGTCATTTAGATTAAGAATGTTTATTTTGAATAGTTACAACATATATTATAAATAGTTATTATATTGCAAAAAATTCGCAAAATTTAAGATACATCGAAAAGTAGAAACGCAGAATGTAAAATACTTTTGTATTGAAGTTGAACACTATTTAGAAACCTTGTATTTACTAACTTTAATCTTTATAAACGATCTTTAATGGAAGATTCAAATAAACAAATTAATATTTCCACATAAATAAAATCATCAGTATGAATCATTGATACTTTCAAGTAAATATTCATCTACTTCGCATTATAACCAAACAATAATATTAAAACATTTTACATGTTTATATGGCACAATTATTTTGACCAGAAAATAATGGTTATTTATTGTGGTTATATGTGGTCAGTTATTTTGATCACAACCATCCAATTTACAAAGCATTTGACACTTAACCTATTGCATTTCTGCGCACCTGTCCTGCGCATAAAAAAAATCATCAGATCACCAGATCAATTTTCTAGTCCCTAGTCCCTAGTCATAGTGTTACAAATGATTTTTGCCGTTACAAACAATGAAAATTTCGACAAGAATCATATGATTCGTAAAAGTTGAAAATAGCGCTATTTCATGTAGCAATAACTGGTAGCGGTAGCAAGAACAGACTGCCCGATAGGATTCTTTCGTGCACCATCGATTCGGTTGTTGTCGAGAATCGATTCAAAAGATCGATTTTTTCGTCTAAAGAATCGAATTAGGTACTTAAACTGTACTGTAATGTATCTTGTTTATGTTTATATTGGAATCTGTGCTATTACTGTGGCTAATTTACACGAAATATAATAAAATGAAAACTGAGAGTATCGATAGAGAAGGTAAAATTCTTTTTTAATTTCTTGTTACAAGTTCACTCATTTTAACCGATGATGTAATGAATTTTCTTGTTTGCAGTTATCATTTTACCTTGTACAGCAATGGCAATTACAGTAACAAACGTTCTAACACCGCACATGATACGAATTTTTGAAAGGAAAGATTATGAGATACAGTTAAACTTAATTAACAAAAAGTTAATACAATTAGAAAAGAAAGGATTATTTAAAGTAAACATGGAGCATGTAGAACCAAAAATCGGAGATGTAAGGTTTACAGTTAAAAGTGACAGTTAAATGAATTATTATTAGTTTCTACTACTTAACATATATTTTGTACTCATTTATTACTTCTCGTAGGCAGTTATAATACGCGAGAAACTTGACAAGAATATTGATCTTCCTGCATGGCTATGCAGAGGACTTATTAGCAATATTATAAATACTACAAAGAACATGTATCATGTTTTTTTACCTGATTACGGAATAGCTGTTAAACTACACAAAAGCGATTTTTGTTTTTATTCAACTGACTTAATTCAGGAGGAGTATTTAACCTACACTGTTGGTTTATACAATGTTTTACCTACTGCTCTAAAATCTATCTCACAGGAGAAGATTTCACTCTTGTATGTTCGATCAAAGTTGTGTAATCATTATTGTCTCGTATATTTCATAAGAATTAATGATGCGTTACTTGTACCTATAGAATTTTGGAGGAATGGGATCTATTAGCGATACAGTATACAAAAGAATTGATGGCTGCATCCACTATGGTTTATTTTGATCATTTAGTATCAGATAAGCATGGTAGACAATATGGGGAATTTTATCTCAATATCAAAGGTAGTCTAATAAGACTAAGCGAAACTTTAAGCCTCAATAATGTTGCTACGTATTTGCAGAAGGGTATATATTTTTTATCTCTTTAAGTAGTGCATTACAGTTTCTGATATACCTATAATGATTAATTAATGTTTATAAAGATATGATGAAATGTATACAAAATCCTTCGAATCACGAAAAGTTAGAGACAGACGTAGTTAACAATGAAATTGTATTGTATATAAACATTTCCAAAGAATGCAAAAAACAAAATGAACGCAATAAACAGGAAAACAGGTTTGTTGATATGAAGAAATAATTAATAATTTATTAATATTTATTAATTTGTAATAATTTTACGAAAAGGAGAAATAAGTTTGAAGCAAAGGAACAGTTGCTTAATGAATTAAGAAAGGGAAAGGAGAAAGTATTAATTTACGGAGGAGTTAAATATGATCCTTTATATACGATTTCTGATCTGAGATTTCCTGCTGAAATACATAAGGTATAAATATACATATAATAATATTATTAATATACATATAATATATATTATTAATATATATTACACTTTCAAGGCTTTTAGATCATTAGTCAACTCATCCAGTCCGAAAAAGATTCAATCTTATATTTTACCTGCAATAAAAAATGGTTTGGATGTGATAGCAATTGGAGCAGCACAATCTGGAAAAACTCTTGCATATGGACTTGCTGTTTGTGGACTTATGGTTTCGAAATCAAATGTAACAATATTATGTTAACATGCTTATATGTTTGAAATTTTATTGAAAAATTTATCATTGTGTTTGAGTAAGTCTCTAAAGTTTTTATGATTGAAATGCATTAAATGTTCAACTTCAAGAATTTGTCTATTACAACCATGAAAGTTATGCAAGTGTTTCTTGCATAGATCGATTTTGTAGTTTCTCTCAAATACGACGGTATATAATATTGTTCAATTTCCGATTTCATAATTCAAAAATCGTTATTAAATATTTTATAATTCGATACAGCTTTCTCAAGGTACGAAACCAGTCTCATTGATATTATGTTCATCATCGTCCAAAGTATTAGAAGTCCATTACATGTGTACAGAGTTCTTACAAAACTCTAAAACATTAAGATGCGTAGCTGTAATTAATGGCAAATCGGAAAGATCGCTAGCCGTATGTAAAGTTCCAAAGCAATACAAATAATAATTAATAAAGTAATAAATTAATAATAACTTGATAATTTTTCAGGCTGAAATATATAATGGCTGCCAGGTTTTGGTGTCTACGCCAAATTGTTTGGCTCGTTTCATAGATCAAAACAAAAAATTATTGAATTTTAAAAATTTACAATATTTAATCTTGGATGACGGTGACATTATTCTAAAGAAATATTTTAACTCTGTAAACATTGATTATTGTATTATATTAATCTTCATATTTATTCATAACAATATATAAAATTAATTTCTCGTTAGATAAGTCAGTTGTTGAGAAAACACAAGATCATTTGCAACAGAGAACTAAGAAGCATCAGCACAACATTGCAAATAATAATAACAGCAGAATGTTGGACGCCACTATTAAAAAAATTAGCAAACATTTTAATGAATTGTCCGTACATATGCATAGCATCTTTCCTAGAAGCCACAATTTTCAAATCTGTGCGCCTGAAGATGTATATAGTGAATACGAAGAACAAAAATAATAAAATTTTCGGTAAATTTATACTTTTGAAATGTTGTAAGCAATTTTGTTCAATATGGTAACAGAGGTGTTTCGCAGATCTATTGGGCGATAAATTTTGTACATTAAGAACTGTGATAGTTTGTAAAAACAGCAATGAGGCCAAAGACTTGCAAACATTTTTGAAATTAAACAATATAGATATTCTCTTGGCTCACGAAGAGATGAACCTTGTTTCTTTGCAAGGTATGCAAATGTTTTCATTGTGTTCATTATTATGAGGAAGCACACGGTATATTATATTTAAAATTATTTTCATACAGGAATTAAGCAATGTTGGGATGCTTGCGTAAACGGTTCATATCCGGTTTTAATATGCACAGACGAAGTCTTGTCAGACCTGGACGTTACAAACGCAGTTTGGTTAATACACTATTCTATCTCTTTACGCTTTAAAACTCGATTTAACTTTCGCTTTTCAACACTTTTTAACAGTTTGCAAGAAGTATGCTGCTTTATAACAGAGAAAATTAAATACCGTCTTTCTAAATATCAGTAATTTGTTGTATTTCTTTCAGAAAAAGTCGAGATGCGAAGTGACTATCATAGTTGACGAGAACAGTGACGTACAGTTTCTGAGTTTAATAAACTTAATGCAACGCATGAATGTTGTGGTTCCTCAAGACATGTTGGAAAAGATCGAGGTATACATAGAAATCAATAAAAGTAATTTAATTTATCATCTATGCGTTACCTTAATGAGTATTCTCAACACTTTTCAGCATATTCGAGTAACTTTAGAAAAACGAAAGCAAAACTATCCTTTGTGTAGCAACGTAAAGTTGTGGGGATTTTGTCATAATAATCCTTCTTGTATAATGAGACACATAATTATTTCAGAAATGGATTCGCCAACTCTGAACATTCGAATGTAAGCTAAAATTGAAAGTTTCGAATTAATTTAGTTTAAACCTCTAAACATATATTTGTTTCCGTTTTGATAGAAACGACAAAGTGAAGTTTAGACTAGTCAGTATACACAATGCCACTCAGATTTCTGCTAGGATTATCTCATATATTAAATTTGATACATTGGAGGAAATAGAACTTTCAAATGTGGAGTATATGACAATTATTGTAAAAATTCAAGAGTTTTATTCATCAGTAGACAACAGGTTTGTATATAAAAATTAATCTGCATTATTTTGTTAATTCAGGAAAATTCTTAAAGTTGAAAATTTGGTTTCTTGTTTTTAAACAGTGTTACATTTTTTACTGTTGCTACATCCTTTGTTATTATTTTTATACGTAGAAGGAGATGCGAGTCAGTGAACATGGGTGACATATGTGGCCTAGAAGAACCAGTAGATAATTACCAAAGAGTAGAAATTTTAAACATTACGACCGATAACAAGACTGACAAGCCAACATACGCGGATGTCAGATGCATTGACAATGGAGTTATTTTAAAACATGTGAATGTACGGTGAAATATCTCGCTTACAAGGAAACATACAGAAGTGATACACACTGATTTTTATAAGACATTTGGGAAAGGTAATTCTTAGGAAAATATTGCACACGTATTTTATTTTTATCGGTCTACATTGAAATAGTGAAAACAGTCGTCAAAGAATATTAAGAAATATACAAATTTACTATTTTTACAACCCCTCTGGCTCTAATAGTTCCCGAAATATTCGACCAAATATGGTTCCGACTTTGCGGACTGTTTTCACCCCTTGAATATGAACGATGGCCGCTAAACAAAATATGTGTCTATTATTTTCGTAAGAATTACGTCTTCCCAATGTTACATTAAGATCTGGAGACGTCACTTCGAGATTGTCCGTTGTTAGTAATACATGACTCCATTAAAAATAGTGTAATCAATTGTTTACTTACAATAGGTATATAGATTGTTGGATATGCCAGAAGAATTTCGAAAATACCCAGCGCAAGTGGTAGAAGTAATTCTCGCCGGCATAGCTCCGCACGACAATGAGTACGTTTGGAACCGATGCGCGACTGATGCTGTGTTCCAATGGTTCAAGGACAACGTTGACGACAGGTCCTATATCATAGGAACGGTAAATCGTATTTTACGAACACGCGTAGTTCTTCCGAATGGAATGTAACACTTTATTTTCAGGTAATTCTGCATTTGAAAAACACGATGTGGGTGGACACTTTGGAAGTCGGAACGAAATTGATCGGATACAAAGACATAATTGGCGCCTCTCTGAAAGCGGAACTGTTGAGAAACGATCACGCTACTGAGAATAATCATCACTTGCCCCTCATGTGTAAGCTTTACAAAGATGCCGGTTTGTTGGAAATGAATGAAACCGATTTAAACGTTTTAATGCATAAATAAACATAAATAACAGTGCATTTTCAAGGTTCATCAATTATTGAGAGAACTGGTGTATGATTATTTCGAACGAATTCATGCTTTTATTGGCTGCTATTTGTATTCTACAGTTTCTAAAATCAAAAAACCTTTTCTTTTACAACTGTTTAATTATATCTGTATCATATCTGATGTCACTTGCGAAAAAAGATTTATATGGTTGTACGTTTTTTTTTTTTTTATACAATAGTGAGGTATTCGGAAGCTAGTTGTATTGGGTCCACGTGATAAGAAGTAACTAAACGGACTTTTTGGCCGTCCTGTGTCGTGAATTCGATTGCCTGTTCGTTTTCGGTGATTCCGGATTGCTCAGATTCCTCCATCTGATTGATTGTTGCGACTGCGTTTGCGTCTGTACTTTCGTCCTGTTATGGGCAATTAATTATATTAGTTTAACCATGTCAAACATTATTATTGAAATTAGTTATTGAAACGCAGATCTGATCTCGAACCATCTAATTACTTACTCGCTGAGGTAAATAAATTTATCTAATAATATTTACCTCCAATGCTTTCACGATTGCTTCCGCATCCGTTTGTACACTCGAAATATTCTTCATTTTTACTTCCTCCGCGTTCGCAATGTCAACGCTCTTCATGTCTGAACCCTGATTAACATGAACGCTCAATGGTGCTGTTAAGTCGTCTGCAATCACTCCTGGATGAACTCTGATCTCCTGACCGTTGTTAAGTTGGTTAACAAACTGGCTCTGGGATAAAAGTTGTCGGGCATCTTGAATCGAAAGAGGAATTGGATTGCCTTCTTCATCTGTAATCTGCAAGTACACTGTTTGTATATTGTTTTTCTAATTTATTCAATAGTTAACATCATAATTCTACCTGTAATTGAAGATCAGATTCTGAAAGTTCCACGTTCATTCGCTCGCTTGAATTGCTACTGCCATTATTGTGAGCGGGGTTCGAAATCATTTCGCTGCTTTCAACATTTATGTTAGGTAACGACTGATTAGCGTTTACCTTGTCCTCTTTGTTCCTTATCATGCCAGCATCGACTAAATCATAAATAAAATTCATTTCGAAAGGTTCTCCTAAAAGGCTATAGCCAAATAAAGTGGTCAAATATGCCTCCAAACCATACCATACTCTTTCATCATACCATTCGAAATACCTGCTCAACAAAAAATTACGAAAAAATTCATGGTATGATGAAAGTTCAATTTGGTTTCGGGGCACTTTTGTCCACTTTATCTAGCTGTACCTATTCATAAATATTTTTACCGAAATGTAGAGTTCGAGACTGATTAGGATCATCAGGGTCCTGGTATGACACATAAATGATCTGCTGGATGCCATCACCAGATGCATCATCTGTTGCAATGACCTGTGCCATTTGGTCAGTTAACGAGTGTTCATCAGACTCTTGGGAACTTGGCAGAATTTGCCAAACTTCTCCAATTGGAGAGCCTTCAACTTCACCAATCGTGGAAATTTTATTCTCTCTGTGCACCTAAAATTCTCTCGATAGTAATCGTAATCGCGTAACATTTTATTTGTTGGTAAATTTCAAACTCTTACTTTTTTATGTTTCGTGAGATTGGAGCAATCTGCAAATGCTTTTCCGCATATGTCGCAAGAATATGGTTTCTCTCCTGTCGAACGAATCAAGTTAATTATATGCTGCATCATGAAATCAGAAATTAATAGAAAGCATACTAACCAGTATGAAGACGGAGATGCTTTTTTAAGGCCCACTGTTCTGTGAAACCACGATTACAATGAGCACACTGGAAGGGACGTTCCCCTTTGTGTCTGCGCACATGACACTTCCAAGTATCTTTGTGTAGGAAGCATTTCGCACAGAATTCACACTTCCAAGGCCGCTCCCCAGTATGTCGCTTTACGTGAAGTTTAAACTGCGAAGAAGTTGTGAATTTTCTTCCACAATAGTCGCAGCAATATGGCTTTTCTCCTGTATGGATTCGCATGTGCTCTTGCAGATTTCCATTCTGCGAGAAGCTTTTGTGACATACTTCGCAAGTGTACGGCTTGTGACCCGTGTGCCATCTAGATATAAATTTATTTACTTATTTATCGATATAAGCTTCTAAAAACAATTCTGCTTTTATAATGACCTGTAATGCAACGTGAGGCTAGTTTTGTGAGCGAACTGTTGCCCACAAATTTCACAGAAATATTTCTTCTCGCCGGTGTGCGTTGACTGATGGTTGATCAAGTTTGCTTTCGTCTTAAAACTGGCGTTGCAAGATTTGCAAATGTATGGTCGATCGTCTGAGTGTACCAGTTGATGACGTTGCAATAGTTGCTTGTGTTTGAAACTCTTTCCACACTTGTTACAAACAAATCGACGACCATTGTTGTGCTCTGCCTCTTTGTGGTAGACTACCGAGCTTGGATGATTCAGAATCTTTCCGCAAATGTCGCACGGATACTCTTTCTCCAATTTATTTCTCTAAAAAAAAACGGTAAAAAATACTTATCGCACATCTGTATATAAAAAACATTTAAATTTTATGATACTCACTTCGTGTATCGACATATGAGCCTTTAAATCAGATTGCTGTGTAAAATCCTTATTACAAATTGTACAAGAGAATAATTTTTCGCACTGGTGGTCCATTTTTACGTGCGAGTTGTAATCATGCATGGATTCGAAGGATTTATCGCACAGTTCACATGAGAAAGTCTTTTGAACGTGGTCTGATGCGTCTGATAATTTAGTTATATTTGGCTCTTCAGAGGAAGAGGGTTCGAGAGTGTTCGCGACCCTATGATTCTCTTCGGATGAAGGAGACTTTAAATCCTCAACATTCTGTTCACTACTACCATCGTGGTGACTAGCTTTTTGATGTAAACTCAAGTTCTCCTTGCTTGTAAATAATTTTTTACACTCTGAACACTCGTATTTTATTCCCTTGTGGAAACTCCTGTTCAAAAAAAGTATTTTAATCATTGAATTCGACCACTATAATAATATATCTACAAAAATGTCGACTTACTTATGTATAATATATCTGCTGCGTTGTAAAAAGCCTCGGCCACAGAGCTGGCACGTAAATTTATTTTTTCTACGACGTACCTTTGGTCGACCTCGTCCTCTTCCTCGATTCACTATTACTAACTCCCCTAAGTCCTTCCCTTCTTCGGACTCCAAGTGACCAATTATCTCTGTGTTAAGAAAGAAAAATTATTATTCAATAAATACCTTAAGAAAGTTAAGTTGTTCGTTCCTTACCTTCTTGACTATCAGGGACAGACATATTTAATTGTTCTTCTGAATCTTCAAAGTTATCTGGCTCTTCGTCGTCTTCCTCGTCGATTACTCCTTCTTCCTTGTATATTCTCTCTAATTCCTTGCCTTGAACTGCTTCCATGTATCTAGGGCATTCCATGCTCTGTTATAAAAATGACAGTAGTTACATTGATTTATCTTGTTTTTGAGAAGTACCTTTTTGGAACCTTACGCTTCCTACGACGTCTCCCGTCTCCGTCCATCTCATCTACCTCCTCTTCCTGTTTATCTTCTTCCTCCTGGCTACCGACCTCCGCCACTACCCCCTTTGCTAACTCCTAAAATTAAATTTGAAAACTATTTGCAATCCATCATAAAAGTACTTCTTAGATTAATTGTTGATCTGAGATATACAAACCATAGATATGCTTTCTATGTGAGTTTTCGGTGGTCGTCCTCTCTTTCTTTTTGGTTTACTTAGTCCCTCCATTTGTAAACTCATCTCGTGCTCCGCAGCATACATAGAACCATCTGGCAATACTATGTAAAAATATGAAATTTTTAATATTGAACACGCTAATTGTGACCAGCCATTCCATAGCCAAGCAAAATAGGCCGGATGTTTAACGTGTTAGGATATGAGTACAACAGGCTATGATACTAGCGAAACTAACAGCGCTTGTGATGATCGACTGCTAAGCTCACGATTCGTTGTACTCGTACCCTTACAGTATTCTCTCCATAACTATCGAAATATACTATATAAGCGAAATAACTATAAAATAATACTTTTTATTATAATTTGCTGCTCGAATTGATCCTTTTCGTTGTATTGTGAAATGTTGTCTAATTCTGGTATATCTGTAACTGTTTCCGAAGTTTCTTTGCCAGCACGAAATCGCTCCCGTTCCGCCTTGCGCTGTTGTTCTACCTGATGCTTCCACATCTCACGAATTTTTCTCTGTCCATCCACCAGTAGCTCGAAGAACTGAATCGTTGCCTCCAGTTGTATGTTACAACCAGGGCATATAGTGCGTGGCAGTTTGCCGTCATCTCGGATCTTGAACACAAAATTATTTTCAAATACAATTAAGAAACATTATTTCATAATATCATAACCTTAAAATAAATTACCTAATTCTTATAATTTGCTACTTGTATACCTACAATCTCGCGTACCGTAATTTAAGCCAGAGAATGCTGTATACCTTTGTGCGAATTGGCTTTTAATTAATAAATCGGCACATAAAAATGCAACAACATCAATGGAATATTCAAATGATGATTAATAACTTAAGCCTTTCAATAATTCATTGATACAACTGAACTATTTGTTAGCGTTGTAAAATACTGTGTCATCGAGTAAACTCTTCATGGAAACACCAAAATCTTTTTCATATAGCTTTTTAACAGATTTTCATAAAATAAACAAAGCACGAAGCTATACGAAAAGTATTAAAAGGAAACATTGGACATTTGATTCGTGTAGTATTTATACAAAAAGCAGGAAGTCAAGTTAGAGACTGATGTTTTGAAGACTCGTACCTTGAGCGGCAAATACCGATTCACCATGGAACACAAATCCGGATCGTCGTTGTCCCCTATATAAAGCAATTCTCCATTTCCATTGTCTTCTGCACATAATCTACAAATTGTTGAATCATAAAGTCTCACTTCTGCCATGATTCCAGATGAAGTGGGCACTAACGACTAACATCGATTTTATCCTAACCAAACTGACGAATGAGTGCGTATAGTTTTGCCATAGTACGTATTTTCATTCAAATTAAACAATGCTTCAGTTTAATATTTTGTACGTGAATACTGAAACAAGAAATAACTTTTTCATTCGTAATATTGTTTATATATCTTGTTATTTATATATTTTTGTTTAAGATAGCTTATGGAAGCGATAATCGATTCACTA
Source organism: Halictus rubicundus (assembly GCF_050948215.1). Lineage (NCBI taxonomy): Eukaryota > Metazoa > Arthropoda > Insecta > Hymenoptera > Halictidae > Halictus > Halictus rubicundus. The sequence continues at coordinate 7,933,341 of NC_135159.1, read as the reverse complement.
TCGATATCTCGACAAATCGGAACATGTACATAATACTATATCGATAGTTTAGAATCGATTTTTTAGGAAATCTTGATTGTAGAAGCGCGACTATCGACAAATCAATCGACTTTTTGAAAAATTCAATATGTAGTAAGTAAAGTTTCACAACTATCGATAAGATATCGATCATCGATATTAGTATATTTATTATGTCTGTATAGAATAACAATTTATATAAAATAGTTAAACAATCAAATAGCATTGTCTTGCAACATTTTATATTATGAATATACCGTACTCATATTTTTATGCGGTAAACATGTATATATAATATATGTGTATAGTCAATGCCGCATACGGAAACGATGAGTTTAGGAATACTAGAAACTTCGGTTCCTTTACAGCGTGCCATTTTTCCGAGAGGTAATGTCAAAATCACGGAAAATAGAATCGTGAAACATCTGGCTGCGAATTGTCCTAAATAAACAAGTTTGGGTACAATTACCGTAATTAATTGCTGCGCAAAATAGTTTGTAAATTCCAACTATACTCTTTATTTTTTTGTTATTAGTGTCGTAGAGAAATGATAAATCAAATAATGTAACCTGTCCGTGCTTACATTATAATGTCGCTAATAACCTAGAAATTGATGCGACATAAAACCATAAAATAAAAAAAAACTTTCTTTAGGGCAAAATGACGAAGACAACAGAGAACAAAGGAATGAGCGCTATCAACGAGGTAGTGACTCGTGAATACACAATAAACCTTCACAAACGCCTCCATGGTGTAGGATTTAAAAGGCGTGCTCCACGAGCGATCAAGGAGGTCCGTAAGTTTGCTGAAAAACAAATGGGAACTCCAGATGTGAGGATCGACACACGCTTGAACAAGCAACTGTGGTCCAAAGGAATTAGGTCACTATTGCAATTAAATATAGAAAGACAAATATGTATTCATAGATTGATCAGAACCGAAGCAATTCTGTTCCATTCTAATTAAATTGTGGTATTTTTCAGGAATGTACCATTCAGGGTGCGTGTACGATTAAGCAGAAGAAGAAACGACGACGAAGACTCTCCCAACAAATTGTACACCCTCGTCACGTACATACCAGTTGCTACTTTCAAAGGTCTACAAACAGAGAATGTTGATGCCAGTTCAGATTGAATTATTTCTAAAACAATAAATAGTTTTCGCCAATTCCTATATGTACATGATTAAAAACCTCTACATTGTACATTAATAGTTGACTAAAACTTCTATCAATTGTCTGTTATCTAGAATTATTAATTAATATTTCATCTGTGCGTCCTCTATGACGTCGCTTCATATGAATTTAAATGCAAAAATATTCGCGCTCCGCGATAAGAACTATGTGTCTTTTTCTTGTCTACAAACCAACAAAATAAAAAATTTATAATCGATTTAAGCCATCCTGCAATTTCTTGATTAAAGAAATGTTTCAAATATAAAAGCTATAGAGATGTTCGATTCTTCTTCAAGAATCGATTCTTCCAAAATATCGAAATGTGAAGAATCGATTTAAAAAATCGATCTTTTCGCCCAAAGAATCGAATCGGAATCGAACATTCCTAATGTCTACTTGAAATTTAATACCTACAACAAGAACATTAAAGACGTGTATTCTTATTAAATTTGTAATCAAATAGAAGTTATACACCTTATATTATGTAACAATTATTATGTTGAATATAAAACTGACTTGGATAAATATATAATGAAGTTTATATAATAATTGTTATACATACTACATAGCAAAACACATGGCACATCTTCAGTATATTTCTGTTTATTTCCTAGTTATTAAATTTTTAACCTAATAGTAACTGGAGCAACATTAATAATGGAAAGAGAAGAGAATGGCAATGAAGAAAGTGATTTTTATACTGCAGCTGCCAAATATTGGGAGCACATTCCACCAACTGTAGATGGAATGCTTGGAGGTTTTGGATTTATCTCTCAAACAGACATTAGGGGTTCTACAGTGTTTTTAAAGGCTTTATTCGAGGTGTGATAATTTAAACGTCATATGATTATTAATGTTCAAACACTGTAGTAATTGTTTTGTTTGATTTTAGTCAAAGAATGCACCATCGAAAACATACGCATTAGACTGTGGTGCAGGTATAGGAAGGATAACTAAGAATTTATTATTAAATCATTTTAAGTACGTCGATTTAGTGGAGCAAAATTCAAAATTTCTAGAGGTTGCTAAAACATGTTTGAAAAACTATTCTGTGAGAATTGGCAGCTACTACTCTATTGGTAATTTTTAATTGGTGCTGTTAACTATTTAAGAGGCATTTAGTTAATTCAGTAACATTTGAAGGACTCCAAAACTTTTGCTTCCCTGCCAAGAAGTACGATGTCATTTGGTGTCAATGGGTTCTGGGTCATTTGAAAGATGATCATTTAGTACAATTCTTTCAAAACTGTTCGTAAGTACTTGACGACTTCATCATTTAAATATCTAGGCACTTAACTATTGAATATAATTTTTGCAGAACGGGTTTGAGACCCAACGGTATAATAGTAGTCAAGGAGAATGTTACGAGCACCAAACATTTGGAAATTGACGAAAAGGATTCTTCTGTGACACGTCCTCTATCACAATTATACCACATATTTCAAAAATCGAATTTAGTTTGTATCAAAGAGGAACAGCAACACAAATTTCCACGTGGATTGTATCCTGTTTACATGTTTGCTTTGAAACCTGCAAACGCTCTATGAATTTGTTGAAAATGAAACCAAATTAATAAACTATTTCATTGTTTTACATTTTTCAAATATGCACTTTTTTACTTTCATACGAAAATATACTAGAAAACTATTTATTTAAGAAAGTAAATTTATTTTGGTCGTATTTTTTCATACATAAATCGTTGATTCGCGTCTTGAGGTGAGGCATTTATCAAACGTTTCTTCACGGCATGGAAATGCATTAGAGCAAAATTGTACAATTCATTCTCCATTTTCCAGACAACAGATTTTTGTATCTTGTCTACTGTTTCAGGTCGTGGATTAATCTTTTGCGTGGTCTGACGCAAATGTGATTTATTATCTGAAATATTATAAACTGTGAACATTTCTTAAACACAAGTAAGATCTAATAAACATTTTCTTTCTTACTATGTAAAAAAGAATTGTAAGCTCCTTTGAAAAAACGTGGAAGCACGAGCTGCAAAATTTCAATAAATTCCGTTAATTCCTCTGTCACTCCCACAAGGAGATAATGCTTCTGTAAATTTCTCTTCGCTTCTTCCAATGCCCAACTATTTCCAATTTCCCTGAGGAACAGTCTTGTTATTTAAACATCAGAGAAAAATTAATATTATCATGTTTTATTAAATCTTACCAACAAGCAGGATCATGGCCACATAAAAAAGGTATTTGTAACCACATGTTATTTGGATCACAATCTGGTTGACCAGCATCAATACAATCATCGAATGTCTAAAAAATAGAATAAAATAGTGACCATCTGTGTACCTAATATAAACCAAAATTTATGTATACTAACCTTTGTATCCCCATGTTTTTTTCTAATTAAATGTGGTCTAAAATTGTCTCCATATCTTAAAAAATAATAATAAGACACAAACCTATCTAAAGGTTTCCTTAGGAGATTTATATACAAAGGCATTTGTTTTGCTCCAAACCTTAAAATGCAAGACTTAATTTAAGACAATAAGAAAACATACATTACACATAATAAATACCTTTCTTTACTCACTTTTCAAAATTCAAAAATGCCACATGACCATGATAAAATGCTGGCTTTATTGAAGTCCATTCACTTATATTATTCACAAATTGAATCTATAATTTCAAATACATAATTAAAATGATATTGTACAAAGTTAATACGTTAAACACCATGCCAGCTCATTTAGATCGATCGTAGATTTCATGCCACACCATTACACTGATTTCTGTTCATGCATGCAGCTCTCTATTTGATAGTAGAGTACAATGTAAATGGAAAGTCAAGCAAAACAGGCTTAGGATTTAACGTGTTAAATGAAAAAATTGCAAATGTTACCTGATTAGGAAGAGTAAGAGTATGCATATTGTTGGTAACATTAATGTGTAAAACATGGTATTTGTTTTGTTTACACAGATCATAGACCAAACCAACAAAACTGGTTGATGCTGTTTTTGGTACCCTGTTGTAGATGATAACGACATCGTCGAAAGGCAACGATTTATAAGATCGCTGGCTGGTTTCTAGTCCAGTTTGAATACTGTTTTGGTCTTGTGTGATGGCATTGTCTGGAAGTACGATACGATACCTATGTTATTCCATCACCTTTAACAGAATGAAATATTAAAAGGACAATGCTCTTTACGTTAGAAATTCATAAAATTACATTCTCTATAATCACGCGTACGCAATAATTTGTAGTGATCCTCCAGGAAATTTAATTTAATTTTTAGGTAAATAATAGTGATTGTAAATATCACCACCAGAATCCATTGTAACAGGAAACTTCTATGTATCATTATTTCTTTGTTCGAATAGGTTAATTTTTCCGCATTATGTGTACCATGAGGAAAGAATCACTTCACAGATTGTTAATAACACCAAAGTAATAAAAAAATCAATGTGAAATGATAAGTGCTGATAAAACTTTATATAAACACTGTCAACGTGATTTGACTATCTCTGGTGGGCAGATGCGTGGCAATAAATCGATCATCACTTATCAATAAAACAAGAAGAACTAATTTTGAAATTTACATCGATTATCAGTTATTTACACATAAAATCGAGATCTTTCGTCTACCAAGGTCATGCACTTCAACAAAGCTCTTGTCGTAGACTTCGATTTCTCGAATTATTAACAAATCGTTTATATCGTAAACTTCGATAGCTCGAATCATCAATATATCGATTATATCGAAAAAATTCGATACGCGAAAGTAGAATGGAAATTTCCTCTCTGGTGAAACGTTTAAAAATGATACTAATCGATTATAATATTACACAAATCACAATACATATATATATATAATATTATATCGATTGATATTTTAGAATCGATTTCTTGAAAAAATCGATAGAAGGGCGTGTTTTATATTGCACCTCGATTAATTGAAATCGAACAATCGATTGATAAATGAGAATAATTCGATACGTAAGACGCTTAAAAATACTACTCTGATATTACTACCAATTCCAAATTTTAAAAAATCGTAACATTATAATATTTTTCCAATTGGCAACATATAATTAGATAATTGTATTCGATGATACGAATGCGAATTAATTAGATATTTAGTCATAATATAGTTTATTTCTTATATTTTTATGATGTGTTCAATTAATACAACAAAGTGAATGAAATAATTTTATTCTAACGAGTTTAACATCAAAAGCTGCTTCAGTACTTTCGTTTGACTTGTCTCCCTTATTTCTCCTGCTAAAAACATTTCATCTACTACTGTGTACACCTATAAAAGATATTTATTATGAAGACAACCGATATTTGTTATAAGCTCAAGATTGAAATATACCTTATAGAAATTGAAAACCAGGTCCAATTCACATACATTGTGGAAGTACTCATTTAATACCTCAACAAAATTGTGTATTGCTTCTAAGTAACATAAATTATTGTCATTGACATCAACGCAAATGCAGAAATATAAACCTGCGTATCTTCTATATACAATCTTGAAGTTACGAAACTGAAATGCAGAAGATTAAGCATCGTTCGTTGTTATTATTAACGTTGATAAATGTTCATATTACCTCAACAAAGTTGGTATGTTTGGCATCTCGAACAGTCACCACAGCATGGACATCCTCTATCAATTTCTGTTTCTCGTCGTCGTCGAAGTTCATGTACCATTTAGCTAACCTGGTTTTCCCAGCTCTGTTTTGAATAAGAATGAAGCGAATCTGTGATCGAATTTGGGGTCGTTTTAAAATTTTTGACAACTTTTGTCTAATGGAATATTGACAAGTTGTGTCAAGGAGATATAACTTACAAGAATACAAATAAATAATGAAAGGTAATATATTTGACACGAATGTCACATTAATTACTCACCATGATTAAATTAGTTTGTTATAATTGAGATTCGTATTCACTTGACAGTCGCTTAACGACACGGATACATGAGATTGAATGCCATTTGTTGCCACCCCTGGGTTATCAAGACAGAGTTAGTCATATCACAGTTTTTCCTCCGTAGCGTCGCGTTTCCGATATGTTCCCTAGCATCGTGCATCTATCCCCACCAATTCACAATCTGCCGTGATTAAGCTTGTCCAGCCAGTGAGAATTAAGAAAAAGTCGCTTTCACTGCTCTTTAATGTGTCTTCGCTTCTTGTCATATCTCCCAATTCGCGCGACGTTACGAAGGAAAAATTGTGCATTGCAGAAATTTAACGTCCAATTAATATACAAGCCTTATAAATTGAATAAAACACTTTAAAAAATGCTCATACTTAACTGTGTGCGAGATCAGTAAATGCACTGATATTTTGAAATTGATTCACAAATGCAAAATGGCTGACGGTGGTAAAGATGAATTTGAAAGCGGATCAACAGAAAATATTGACGATGAACGCGATTTTGAGCATACAAATGATGAAGAAACTCCTGAGAAAAGAATAAGTTCGGAGTTTATCGAAGAGTATTCGTTTCTAGCCAGAAAACCAGACCATGGGTCCATACCGCAAAACTTTCTGGAGCTTTTGTATCCTCGATTAAAATATAAATCCTTCGTTTATTATACGTTAGATGTATACTTTCTTAATATTGAAACAGTTATTCTTACGCATATGATTGTAAGAAATACTTCAATTTATGCGTGGTTGATGAAAATACCATTGCCTTTTCTTCTGGCAATCTGATTCATTTTTTCAATGTATTAGAAAATACTATTTCATTCAGAAGAAGCACTTTAGGCGGTGGTATTGGTCATATATCTGTGAGTATCTATTTCCTTAAATAAGTATTTATTAGTTCATAAATTTATAAATCTTATAATTGCTTTATAGAAAAATCCTACAAATAAACACTTTGCTGTAGCAGAAAACGGCACAAATCCAATAATAATTATATACGACTGGCCATCTATAAAAAAGGTGACTACTTTGAAAGGAGGGACAACTAAACGTTACTTCCATTTGGCTTACAGGTAAACAGGTTTGTCATAAATATTTGTAAAATTACATTTTGTTAAAATACAGTTAAATATTCTAATTGCAGTCCTGATGGTTTGTTACTGGTATCGCAAGGTGGCGAACCTGATTATTACATCTCTCTCTGGAACTGGAAAGAGTTAGCAATCGTTTTACAATGTAAATCATATGTTCAAGATGTATACAATGTAACTTTCTCGAAATATGTTCCTGGCCAATTGACTTCCAGCGGATTGGGGCATATTAAATTTTGGAAGGTGGCCAAAACTTTCACTGGATTGAAGTTGAAAGGTCAAACTGGCAAATTTGGGAATACAGAGATCTCTGATGTCATAGCAATTCATCCGATGCCTAACGAAACAGTGAGAGAACTACACTAGTAGGATATAATACTTTAAAATAATATAATATGTTATGCTATATGTTTTATTATATTTTAGGTAATTTCGGGATGTGAATGGGGCAATATACTATTATGGGATGAAAGTTTAATTAAACTCGAAGCTTGTAGAAAAAATAAAGAGCCATCACACACGAATTATATTACTCAATTTGAATACATCAGTGGAGAACTTATATCAGTTGGTAATGTTATAATCTTAATTTGAATATTGAAAAACAAAATAAAATTTTTAACTTCGATTGTTTCTTTCAATTTTGAAATATTCTTTAGAGTCAGTAGGGTGTACTAATGTCGACTCTGAGGGGTTAAAGAAAATAAAATGCCTTTAAGGCACTAATTTTCTCTTAAATTATATTTAAACGGAAATTTTTGTGTTGTGTAAAATTATGATTGGTCAATGTTATTACAATGGTTTGCATCTGTCTCATGCAGGATTAGATGGATGGATAAGATTTTGGTTTTACGATACTATTGATCATGCGGATCTCCCCAAAGGAGAACAGTTTCTTGAATTGCAACCGATATATGAATTCCATATAATGGAAGAAGAGAAAAATTTTCAGAAGGATGCAATGCTCATGAGTATCCAGAAACAAGAACCCGATGAACCAGAGAAAGCAATGTGGTATGCTCAGGTAAAACTGTTATATGACAAAAGTGTTCCATAATACCGTTTACAGATATTACTTTTAGTAGGATGCAAATGGTGGATTATGGTTACTCGATCTTTCTACAAATAAAAAAGACCATATACAAAAGAAAATATTTACATGCCACGCTGGTCCTATAATCGACATGGACACAGCAGTCTGGGGACCATTCGTTAGCACAATCGATGAAAGTGGTCAACTGCACATTTACAATTACATTACAAAGAGATTAATAGTTGTTCACAGATTTCACGATAGTGGAAGTCAAGTGGTTTGGCTTCCATGCGAGGTGAATACTGTTTTCTTCATATTTATAATGCTAAGAATATTATTAACAGCTTCGAAACATTTAGGCTGATAAAACGGGCTCTACGATTGTGTGCGCTTTTCGAAGTGGCGTTATTAGAATGATAACAATTGCAATAAAGACAGCAGATATGGAGAATAATATAAATGGAGACTATACAAGGCTCATTCAAAGCTTGAAACCACATTCAATGCCAATTACTATAATGCGTTATAATGCTTTATGCAGGTATGTAGGTCCGTGGATTCTGAAAATAACTGTTTAAAATTGTTATGTAAAGGTTTTGATTAAAACAGTTACGAAGAATTTTCATTTGGGATAACTGTTCTATGTAATAGTTATTCAAAACAAAGGTTCTTCAGAACTGTTTTAAGAACCGAGACCGATATTATAACAATTTTCAAGCCTTGCTGTTATTACATCAGATAATTTGGTTTCAGTTTGTTAGTAACAGGCAGCGAAGATGCTACTATTTTTGTACTCAATGTACAATCCACTGATTCTTATCCACAAATTGTGCCTATTGGCTACGTGAAGGCTCCATCGCCTGCTACTTGTATGACATGGAATGAACAAGAGGTAAATATACAGTTTGAACTAACTTATTTGAACATTGTACACTATTTTATATTATTTATCTTCACCAGAAAGCAACTTTATTAATTGGATGTCTCAAGGGAGACTGCATGGAAGTGCAGCTACCCACTGTGCCTCAGTCGTACACGACAACTTCATACGAACTGGTCAAGTGCAAATCAGCAAAATTTAAATTTGAGTCGGTGAAGTCCTCTATACAAAGAGAAAATGTAAGAAGAGAGTACGTAGAAGAGAAAAAGAGAAAAATTGCAGAGAAGATGAAAGAGCTGGAGCAATTAATGAAAGAAAATCCTCATATTGTGATCGATGAAGAAACATATTTAAGTAATGGCCTGTTTCTACTTTTATTCAGCCATATTGGTTTGTATAAATTATGTTCGGTGCTCCATTTTTCTTTTTACAGCGGAATTTGATGATATGAAGATGATCCTTCCAGAAATCTATATTCCAGAAATTCCGAATACAATTTCAGTAATAGAATACGGTACTAATGGAAACATATGGTTGTTTGTAAATGGTTTTGATGCAGGATATGTTTATGAATACTTCCGTCCACTGTCTGGAAAGATTAAGGACACTAAGCCAATCAGAAGTAGGATAATTGAAAACGCGAAAGATACGGAAATACACAATTGTTTCTTCTAGTACGACAATATCAACATACTCTAGAAAAGAAAATTAGTACTGACAATTAATATTGCTTTTGTTTTTAAGCGATAACAAAAAATACTTGTTTTTGGGAACACAGTATGGAGAACTTTGCGTATGCAGGTTGAAGATAGAGGATCCGTTAGACTTCACAGACTACTGGATTCTTCCCATACATGATTATTACAATGGACACATGTCCAAGATGTTATTAAGTTACGATAAGAAAATGTTACTGACGTGTGGCTATGATGGAAACATATTTTCTTTTACGATTAATTGTGACACTGTAGACGAGAGCATAGATGTACCTGTTGTAAAAGACTCCTTACCTCTGGTAAATGCGTATGCTTTGACTGGTACTTCTATGTTAACTGTTGTATATTTCAATTATGTTCATACATGTAGCCAAAAAATATTGATGACTTGGAAGAGGATTACCCAAGTTTAGAAGAGGTAATTACACAAATGGAGCAGAATCGAATAATCTCGACTGCAGAGAAGAAAAAAGAAGAGGTTTTACAAATTATACGTGGCTTGGTAGAAGAATATGTTGAAATTATTAACAGGTTTATTGCACTTTCTTCTTGATAATATAATTATCTACATGAAATTTTTGTTTTATAATGTTCTACTTTGCCAAATTAGAAACAAGAAACTCTCGCCGTCTCAGCAAATATCACATTTCGAGTTGGACCCTAGGATTACAGAGGACTTGGAGCAACACTTGAAAGAACAGATTGCATTAATGCAGAGAAAGCTAGAATTCCAAGTGGAGAAAAGTAGGCTGGAACTGGAAAAGTTGATGGACCATTTTATTACACCTATTACGCATTTGCCTTTTGCAGTGTGCAGTATATTGTGAGCATTATTAGAATGGATTGTCTTTAATATATCGTATTTATACTGATTAAAATATATAATTTTATAAATTAGTAACGAAGACAAAGCAGTACATTCCCTGAGAGAATTGAAACTGAACATCGACACTACATTAAAGCAAATGGAAATAGTGAAGCAGTTTGAAGAGCAACGTCAAATAGACAAGTACGTCTTTCTTCTAATAAACATTGTAATTATCAATTATTTTATTATTCAACTACAGAGTACCACAGGAAGGAATCGAAGACAGTAAACCAGAAATAGGTGACGAGGAAACACAATACTTGGAGAGTCTTTTAGGCGAAGACTTCAGCGATTTGACGTCCGGATTAGGAATTCAGATCAATCAGATGCTATTAAAGTACAAAAAGAAGAAAGCAAGCTTGATTCAACGAGAGAAAGAAGTAAATAAATTATCGACGAAAAATACGTTGAATACGATACGAAAATAATATATCATCATTTTCAGTGGCAAAAATTGCATTTGAGGAAACCAAATTTAGCCAAAAGTCGCATGGAAGACGCAATTTTTATTGAGAAAACAAAGAGAGATATCGGAGAATATAATTTAAAGACAAGTACAGGTTTCAATCTTAAAATGAAGAAGCAAACAACTGCATTGAAGTACAAGCAGCTTCTTGATTGCAGGTGCAAGGTGTAAAATCAAAGAATTCATTAAACACAGAAATTGGTAAATGGTAAATTGTAAATAATTGTCTTTTATAGCTTCATTATCTGCGGGAGAACTTCAATGAAAAGCTGAATGCAGTAAAATTAAAAAAGCAGAGTCTACAGACGGAGGTTATACAATTACTGAATACGCTGAAAAGAATACAATCAGAAATTCCTAATAAAAGCGTAAAACCTCTGCCGCAAATACCGAAGCTAAATATCGATATTGAATTTCCTGAACAAAAACTCGACGTCAGTTAATATCATCATTCGGAGCTTAAAACTGTAATAATATCGGTTTCGGTTCTTAAAACAGTTCAGAATATACAGCGGATTTTATACATTTATGACAAAAATAAGTAGGTGTAATTTAAAACAGTAAAAACATTAGAAGAATGTAAATATACTGTTACATTATGTTAAACCTATTAAACATATTAAGAAAGAAAATAAATTTCTATTTCACTCAAGTTTGTAGCAACTCGGGTAGAAAATTTTGATTTTGCATAAAGATCCGCTGTCTAGTTCTGGAGAACCTTCATTTTGATTACGGTTCTTATATCGGCTCCCAGCAATTGTTTTCAGAACCGTTTCAAACCCTACAGAACAACTTATTTACTTTCAACATCATTTTTACAGCTCGAGAAGTATGTGTCAATGTCAGAACAAGTGCAACAAGTAAAACGACAGAGACAGTCTGTGAGCGTAGAACTGCCAATGGATAAATACGACTTGGAGTATGAAGTACTGCTTTGCGATGATATAGCAACCGTCACGGAAGACTTGGAAAGCTTCTCCACCGTTCTGTCTGCATCAAAGACGAAAATGAAGATTCAAACATCCATACAAGGTGATTTAATAAGAAACTTAAACACAAGCGATGCTGTGGGGACTTCCTGGGAAAAAGAAATGAAGCGCACACGTTTGTGGCGAAAATTGTACGAACAGGATTGCATCCTGCAATATATCAATGAGAGTTATGAACAACTGGAGCACGAGTTGGAGGAGCTGGAAGAATACAGGCTCGACGTCATATACCAAAGCACTTATATGAATCTGTATTTGTTAACACTTTACGAGGAGTTCATTATTCTTAGAGAATGCGAAGCAGCAGAATTCGCTCTAGAAGAGAAAGTTAACTTGAAGTCAAGTGAACGAACCACACTGATGTTAAAGGTACTGCAGTATTCTCTTCGTAACTGTGAAAAATATCTCTACCGTAACTGTTAAAATTGTATCCCTACCACTGGGAAGATGCCCTTTGGAACCAGTGACCGAGCCAGCGATGTGTCGAGTATCGATGAGACTCACGCTAATGCAAACGAAGCTACAGATTACAAGTTTTCTAATTTTTGATTTTTTTTTATAAAATTTTTACCATCGTATTCGTCTCGTTTTTCTATATAAAATGGCATCCGCCATGTCATTTTAATCTGAAAAACGAGATGAATTCGATGGTAAAACCAAAAATAAGGAATTTTGATTTTTTAATTTAAAAGGCTGAGATGGCACGAGTCCTTTGATGTTTGCCGAACGCCACGTCCCTTTTTTTTCAATCACTATCCTTCTCTGTGTTCGACGCACTAAAAAGTATGTACATAGTACTTACCTGTTCCATAACTGTGACTTTGCAGACTCGAAGTTTTCACAGTTACGAAGAGAATACTGTATCACTATAAAGATAAGAATACGAATTTATTGGTAAAATGATATTTGAATAGATGCAGACTACGAACAATAAAATCGCGACCAGGGAAGAGGAGATACGAAAGTTGCAGGCAAAGATTAAAGATATTGCTGTTGAATTCACGAAAGTTGTTGCTGGAAACAAGTTCCAAGATTTCCTTCAGAAAATATTCAAGAAAAAATACACAGCTGCGAGGGAAAGAGATGGTGCCAATTTCCCTTCTTAATTATTTAATTTTTATAAAATTAATTAGTACACATACTAAATGTTCTAAATTGCAATTTCAGATTCTGAGGACACTACCACACAATCGTCAGAGACCAGCAGTGATGACACTGATATTACAGTAGACTCTGATGCTGGTCATATCATGTTCGATGAAAATATTTGTCCTCCAAATTGTGATAAACAGTTGTACGAAATATCATTTTCTATGAGGGAAGAGCGATATAAGCATGAATTTGAAATTAAGGAAGAGCAGAAAGAGATCGAGTTGTTACAGAAAGAGTTGGACGTAGACACAAAAGGCTTAAGAATTATTGAGAATAATTTGAAGAGCAGTCAAGCGGACCTGGAAGCATTTATGGTATTATAAAATATTTTTACTGCTCGGTAAAATATATAAAATAATTTATCAATTGAATACTTTCAACATTAATTAGTTAGAGAAACAAAGAAAGCTAAATGACGTTGATGTAACAGTTGTATTAAAGATGCATCAAATGCAAAACATATCGCATTCTGGAAATGTTACGGAGATTCAAGACTGCATAGTTTTTAATAAGAAAGAATTATCAAGTCTGTATGCTAGAGTAGGAGAACTGCAAAAGCAAACTTTTGATTTAGTGGACAGTAGAAAGTAAGTTAAAAAAGATGCATAAAGTTATGTATAAATTAACAAGAAGGAACTATTTTTTTTTGTAGGAAAAATGAGGTACACCTTAAAAGGATAAAAATGGATTTAAAATACATGGAAACACAAAATAGGACATTAGAATTACAAATCAAAGAGAAAATGATTCAAAAATTTGGTCGGAAAGTCTCTTTGATAAACCTATATGAGACTGTTTTACAGAGAATGATTTATGAAACCAAAACAGATATGCAAAAGATCATGAAACATTTTTCTGAGGATCTGAAGAGTAAATTAAAGTTTCTAAAAATTCTATATAACTAATTTAATAAAAGTATATTAATTAATAGTTCGTTTTTACCTTTTTAGATATAAAAAGAGACTGCCATGAAGGTCTGATAATTTTGGCGAATTTAATTCGAAACAATACTGAGAAAATCAGTCTGTTAACAATATTAGAGAACGAAAAAAATAAGCTGAAAAAACTATTGAAGCAGGTTCCAATTTCCGAAGCAAGTATTACGTTATTGTGATTGTTAATTTTATGATATTTGAATAATGTCTGACAATACTTTTCTTAATTTTAGGAAGATATGTTAAAAGTGGAACTTCAACATAAAACCGATATATCTGTACTTGAAAATATACTTCACAGTCAAATGCAACAGAAACAATTGCTTCAGTATGATGTAGAGAATCTTCAAAAAGGGCCGAAGAAATCGCTTCCATCTTGTTTTAAGGAAAATATGCTTTAGGAATTATTTATTTTAGATTTAAATTTTCAAATTTGAAACCAAATTCATGTAGTTATTTAATTTAGAAAGTGATAAACTGAGCCGTATTAAATAAAAAGTACTCAAAAATTATATTTCTAGAATGGCAAGACAAAAGTCATATAGTTATGAAATTAAGCAAAATCGTATCAGAGGGGAAATTTCCTCTCAGACCGTATATAATAGCAGAGAGGAAATCTGAAAAATTTCCTCTGATAATACTGTTCGAGTGCAGTATTCTGCGATTCTCGTTTGTTATAGAACGTAAGTACAGTAGTGTCGCAATGACTGTGATGACTACCTCGGATCCGAAACTAATCGAATGATAAAACTTTTTTGTTTTTAATTATTTTGTTATGAAATTTACAACAAAATATTCGTGACATTTTTTGTGATTAAAATGATACGAAATATGTTATAATTATTGTAACCATATTTACAACAATGTCTCGATTTAAACCCAAACATGTTTCATATTCATCGTGTAGCAGACACGAATCGGGGACCTCTACATAGGGCAGTGTCGCCAGGGCTCTGCCAAAAATTTCTTCTGAGAATTGATTGTTCAAAATTAAAAATTTCAGAACAGTCGTGTCATCATAGGAGTTAAAAAAATACCTCAAACTCGAAACAGAAGAAACCATGCAATACCTAATAATAAAAATGTAAAGATTCTATCAATATGATAAAAAAAAATATACACGCTAATAAAATACCAATGAAATTAAATTTAAACTATTGCGGCAATTAGATTTTATAATTTTCATTATTGAAAAACTACTCCCACATATATATATATGTGGAGTCAACCATGGAAAACATTTAAAATAAAAAATTTCATAATTTCCCGCAAATGCAGTATCTGCTGCATTCGTTGCGGATTGCTATCAAAGCGCCGTGATCCGTACAACGCTATCTACAATCTTTACAGTCCATGCTGCATAACCAAGGCATAACCAGTCAAGTTTATTGCCTTGTGATAATTCGCAAGTTTATGGCCGTTTTCAAAGCAGACTTGTAAACAAACAAGCAGAAAGTGATGGCGAAAAAATAGAAACAAAAGCTGTTGCATATTGTTAACTTCTAAAATTTAACCTAACATAAAGGTCATAACGTTTTCGTTTCGAATAATTATAGAAAATATACTTAGAGTTTTGCTTTTATATGAATTCTAACCTATAAATGTGATACAGTGCTATTTTTTGAATGGGTATTATTAAAACTATGAAATTCTTTTTCAAGTCGATAACTTCGAGTAGATTCTTTAGTTAAGGACAAAGTGATTCGAAGATCATTCGAGTCAAAGACATTTTTGTGTGAAGTGTTTTAAAAAGAAAGTAAAGAAAATGGATCAGATGCTACCAAGTCCAGGGTTTAGTATACCCAGTATAGGCACACCGTTGCATCAGCCAGAAGAAGATCAACAGATCTTGCCTAATGCCTTGCAACAACAACAACAACAACAACAGCAACAACCTCAGCAACAATATCAGTTGCAACAATTACATTCTATGAGTCCAAATATGCAGAGTGGAATGCTCATGATAGGAACACCTCAAAAGACAATGCATACTTATGCGACTGCACCCACTTTTGCAACTCCGCAGAGTCTTATGCAGCCACAAACACCAGTAATACTACATAATATAATACATAATTTTTTTATTATTACAATGTTACTTTAGGAAGGAATTATTATGTTTCTAGCAAAACATGATGTCTCCTTTAGTACAAAATAACAATCACATTGCACCATCGTCAATAGGACCATCCACTCCAGGTCCTATGACACCGATGACGCCAGCTTCCGCCGATCCAGGAATTTTACCACAGCTCCAGTGAGTTAAAATTGAATTTAGGATGAATATATTATGCTAAATTGTATGATTGATGTTTATTTGTAGAAATATCGTCTCTACAGTTAATTTGAACTGCAAATTAGATTTAAAAAAGATAGCTCTCCATGCGAGAAACGCAGAATATAATCCAAAAAGATTTGCTGCAGTTATTATGAGGATAAGAGAGCCAAGGACGACCGCTCTGATATTCAGTAGTGGGAAAATGGTTTGTACAGGAGCGAAGAGTGAAGAAGATTCACGATTGGCTGCAAGAAAGTATGCAAGAATTATTCAAAAACTTGGTTTTCCTGTTAGTAAATATTTCATTATTATTTCTCATCGTTTCTAAACAATGCCATCTAATTTGATTTATTTTGCTTAAAGGCAAAGTTCCTAGATTTTAAAATACAAAATATGGTGGGCAGCTGTGATGTAAAATTTCCGATCAGATTAGAAGGTTTAGTGCTCACCCATGGTCAGTTCTCCTCGTATGAACCTGAACTCTTCCCTGGATTAATATATCGAATGGTTAAACCTAGGATCGTTTTACTTATATTTGTTTCAGGGAAGGTAGTCTTAACCGGTGAGTGTTTAATAGAAAATATTATTCGACGAATTCTATTAATTATAATATCATTCAAACAGGGGCGAAGGTTCGACAGGAAATTTATGAAGCATTTGACAACATCTATCCAATTTTAAAGAGTTTTAAGAAACAGTGATTTGATTTTATATGTTAATGTTACGACTTTCAAGGATAAGGTCTAGTTTTCACCTTGAAAGACAGTGGAGTGAAGTTTTGTTATCAGTTTCTATAGTGTAAATTCCGAAAAATACATTAAAGTATTATATAAAAGAACAACATGAATTATACAGATAATAATTTTGTTTTTTTATGGAAAGATACACTGAAGTGTCTTCTCGATAGTGGTGCCTTGATCGAGAGATAGTCAACCTTTTAAAGTTTGTTCAGTGTGGAGTTCTTCCTTAGAATGCCGAGTGTAATCTACATTTTTTTTTACGCTGAACAAAGTTGTTAGTAGTTTATATACATATACAACTCTAGGAAGCTCTTCAACTTTGTAAAAAAATTCAACTGCATTTTGATACATTGTATATGGAATATCTGTTGTAAACAGTACGTGGATTATATAAATATGAAAATTATACAAATTTTTTATTGTAAAAATATATATTTAATTGCGTCGAAAATTATTTGTCGTTATTTCAGTTACTTAGCTCTATGCAATTTCATAATAGTTTTAACTAAACACTGTTGAAGCACAGGACAAATGTCTTTATTGATTCCTGTTAAAACGTCTGTTGCATGCACTACTGAATCTGTATCAATATTTCCAACTAGAAACACCTCTGAGATTTGATTGTGTTGGGGAAGGCTAGCAAGCGTTATTATCCCATGATTGAAATCGTCTTCTTCATCTGGATGAGTGTTACATATTACCTCTTCTGTGTCTGTGGGGTCTACTAAGAACTTGCTCCCATAGATACCCTGCATTTGAAATTTATTCATTTATCAGGAAGCAATATTTCTCATTTTTATGTTTACATTTACTTACTATGGTAGAAGCTGTAACCAAACCAAACATGGGAACACCTGCGTTAGCTAAGGCAAGGCTACCTGCCATAATTGCTGCTGCCAATGAAGATCCAGCATTATCTAAGACCACTGCATATATGTCTACTTGAAAATTAGGAAACTCATGCTACAAAAATATTAATTATATATACATAGTTATATACTAAAAATAGATAACTGATAATTGTGCATGTATTTACTAAACAGACTGCTGGTTCCAATGCCTTTTGCAAGATTAAACTATACTGCTTCTCGTCTGCGCTGTGTTGATGCATTCTACGCTTTTCACATGAAAATGGAGCAAATTTAAATTCACAGTAGATTTCTCCTTGTACACAGTAGCCATTCTTGTTTGGTACTTCTCTGGGGTCGAATACTGAACAGACAACCTTTGTGTTTCCCATTTCTACATATGCAGAGCCTTTGGCTTGATTTATCACTCCAGTTTTCAAAACTGTACATATAAGAGGAAATTTATGAATACAATAACTAGGTTAAAAATTGAAGTTTGTTTTTACATTAGGAAATTTATATTGTGTAAAGCCATACAAATTTTTCTCGGTTCATTATCATTGCGTTTATCGCTCCTTTTAGTGAAGTTATGTTTCATTTTGACATTTTTGTTGTTGATATTTGAATAAATGTGATAAGGAAACGATGCCTCTGGCCCATTGATACGTTTTTGATCGACAGGCATTTTTAATGAAAAGATAATTACTCTGCAATAGTTCCTTAAATGTTTATTATTAATTGTACGGACCGACTCGTCAAAACAAGACCACGTGATTTGAATACGAATTTGCTGTCATGAACTATGTAGTCTTCACGGCTAGAAAAAAACTCATCCGGAAAGAATGTGGCTCTGACTGGTTATTGCGTATTATTTTACTATTGGTCGAAGTGACAATGTCAGCGAATCAAATTATGAACAAGTAGTATATACAATATAATATATCGCGATATCGCTACATATCGATACTGAAATATATCGCCACATGAAATATCGATACTAGAATATATTGCCGCATTCAATATCGATACAAAATATCAGTATTTGAATTAAAAAGTATCGATATTTCGATATATCACAGACGATATCGAAATATTCGATAGTATGTAGTAACTAAATAGTAATTAGTCGATAGTTGAATTTCTCTAAACTCTCTAAATTTGTCAAATGATCGACGCATGCGCAAGTGCATATAATGTTACTTAAGACTATGTGTTGACCTGGTGAAACTGATGCGAGGAAATCGAAGTGGAGCCTATGATCGTATTATTTGTATTTAGTTAACCTTTATTGTACAAAATGGCACTGCGCACGGTATCATTTTTACGTATAAACGGTGACGTTCGAAAATGTTGCGCGTAAGTGACATCTTCTAACCTTTCATTCTAGTGAAACTAATTTTTAAGCTTGATATATAGTTTTGTAATTTTATATCGACGACCGAATCTTCTAATTATGACGAATGTTATGAAAATGACAAGTTTGGTTTCATTTGTAGGTTACCAGCAAGATACTTTTCCGATTCTAGTAAAACTGGTAAAGAACTTGTTAAAACGAGCGATTCATTGAGAAAAGACCTATTCTTGAATGAAGAGAAAAGATTATATTTGGAAGCTAAAAAGAATAAGATCACTGTGGCAGAAGTTGAGGATGTTGGATTGATTTCTGGTGTTCCAGAGGAACACATAAAGACTCGAAGAGTTCGTATTCACCGTCCTGCAAAGAATGCTATGCAATCAGGGACGAATAATATTCAGTTTTGGCAAATTGATTTCGATACGCGTGAACGATGGGAGAATCCACTGATGGGATGGGTTTCGTCGTGAGTATTATTTAGCTCTCTTAGTAGCAAATGCAGTTAATTTAATTGATTTATTATTGTTGCACTTTTATAATTAGAGGAGACCCAATGTCCAATCTCAAAGTGGAATTTGCATCAGAAGAAGAAGCGATTGCACACTGCGAGAAAATGGGATGGGAATACTATGTTCAGAAACCAAATATTAATAATCCAAAGCCTCGTAGTTATGGCACCAACTTTGCATGGAACAAACGTACCAGAGTTTCGACTAAGTGAACTACAGAGAGTTCTTAGAGATGAATTACTGTAGTCCTGTATATAGTGCTATCATGAAATTATACAATAATATAACTATATACATAGTGTGTATGCATAATTGTTCCTTTGCGTTTAAAGCTCTGTGAATAAACTTTTATAAATATATATATATATATATATGTTAGAAAAGAGAGCTTGGAAATTTTATAGTAACATGTTGGAATTAGTTTCATCGATAAACTCCAGAATTTATTTTTTAGGAATATTTATATAATGTCATTCTTACATGGGTTAACATTCTTATTATTCATCTTTTGTTTATTATTATTAGCATCTTTATTATAACATCAGATTTGATTAGATTGTGTATTTTAAAATTCAATGGTTGCTCATAGTAGCTTACAGACTATATCGAGCATTGTTGCTATTTGGAAAATACATTTGACTAAACGTGTGGATTAAAGATCAAAGAACAAGCATTACAATCTCAATGTATAAACATTGATTAAGGAATAGGTAAAGACTGTTAGTGTGTGTTTGTGAAGTATCGTCAATGAACTCATAGAAGAAATATCATAGTATAATAGAATAATAATTTACTGAAATGTACACGATCAAACAGAATTAATATACATACATGGAAGAACAATGCCCGACTCTTTGTTCGTTAAGTATACGTGATAAAACAATCGATCTTGCAGACTAACAAGGATTGTTAAACTATTTACAAGTTCAAGTTAAAGGAACGTTTTACTGCTCTTCGAATTTGTCTTCCGTATTTGATGAATTATTACAATGCTAATATAATATTTTCTGCTCTGTCTGTTTGTCCGTTTCTCTCTCTCTCTCTCTCTCTCTCTGTTCTCTTTCTTTCTCCCATTACATTTCATACCCAGTCTGTTTTGTTAGTATCATTGTGAGACGTTGAAATACAAAATTTATACTTTCTCATCTACAATGAATCTCTAACAAGGATACAATTTGAGTATTGTGATAAATTATCATTGATCGAGGACAAATCGATACCGATTGTTCTGACATAGCATTGATAAGTATGTTATTTAAAGATGAAAGAAAGAAAAACGCGAAAGAAGAGAAAAAAGCTATTCTCTGGTGAGTTCACGATTGTCATTGACCCTGTACTAACGGGCGTCTATCTTCCAACACTCTCCTCCAATAAACCTTCGTAACTTCATACTTTTACGTCACAGTTAATCACAAAATTCAGTGTACGCTATAGAAGTCTTATTCGCTCGATTAACATACAGTTTTACAAAATTTTGGAAAAAAAAACAAACGGTTTATCTATATTATATAGGATTCTCAATGATCGTAGTATATTATCAGAAAGAAGCTTAAAATATTTTCGTAATAATCTGTACAATTGAAATTGTTAAAAGCAGCTGCTGTGCTATGGAATCCAAACCACGTAGGGTCATTTAAAATATCAACTATGACTTTCGAAGAAGCTAGAACCTATCTATTAATCGAACAAACAAAACCATCACAGTATGTGTTCTCAATTTTGTGGGTAACCGTTTGTTTCGTGTGTCTCTGTAAGTGTAATAAGTATTGTCACTTTCATTTTCAGCGTGGAAAATATATGAAACGGGAACGAATAAATTAAGTAATCGACTGCGGGTGCCAGTGTCAAAAGGAAAAGCCATAAATTGCGAAGGTTTATTCTGAATAAGTCAAGTGTGTTGTGTCTCGATACGAGTAGGTTTGAGCAGGTGTTATTTTATCGATTTTTTTTTCTCTAATCACACGCACGCACGCAAGCACACAGACACGCAGAAAAATGCGCTATCTGAAAAATTATAATCTAAACAATTTCGGACTCCCGAGGAGTTTCCGAGCGTGATTGTACAATTTTCTTTTTGGGAATTCCGCCATCGGCGGAACCGCGTGTGTCCAGTCTCTTGTGTTTTGGTATAGTTAATAAGTACTCGTAATATCTAGACCCATTACGAATAAAGTACCAATCTATATGCCTTTAATTGACATGATACATAGCTTTACGATGCGTGCCTTGCAAGGATCAATCTCTCGGGATTGGATCGACTTCGAAATTCAAGTTTATTTCTCTTTATAGTTGTCCTTCGAAACGCTTTCCTTTATTCTTTTTAAATCGTATTCTTTCTTGTGCTCCTCGATGCTATGTCCTCGAAGTTTAACGCGCGAATAAAACAGATTTGATCAAGCATCAAGCTTTAAATGCTAAACTCTAAAAGTAACGTACGCGGTACGTTCTAACGAGAAAATTTCTGTAAATTCAACTCGTACACACTGTCTCCGTACGAATACTCTTCTTTAACTGTGAAAATCTAGTAAACATGTTTATATTCTTTTTCTTTCTTTTTTTTTTGTCGTTTTGTATACGTATATTAATTCGCAATTGTTTTTTTCACTAATAATAGGCACTATAGGTCGACGAGAGGTCGTGGCGTGTTAATGGCAACGCGTATCCGTGAAAAGGAAAATTGAGAGAGGATAGGTGAAAATCTATTTTGTAGTCTAACCGAATAACTTTTGTGTTCTTATTTCAGGGACTCAAGTACCGTAAGCACAGTGCTGGACATGGCAAATCCTCCGAATCTCCTACGCTCTCTGTTTCTTCTCATTATATACAGTGAACGCTATCATTTGCAATGCTGTGTTATGGGTCGCGCCTTGTAACAAGCACATTTCACAGCACAAAAGAGGATCATTGAGTCGGATTGAATTTCTTCTACGCCCATGAACAGCACTGATGTAAATGAACAATGCCCTCGATGAACTCTGTTGTCGCTAGGATCTCTGATCTTATGTGAATTTCATCAACTCACAGGAAATAATAGCATGCGTTGCTTCTATGTACACACTGGGCAAGGACCAACCACTCGTATAAATTAATTTATATGACCTCCACAGGATCATCGACCCTAGCAACAAAATAGTTCATCGAGAGGTATTGGATCAATAAGGTTATCATAAAAATTCAACTAATTGCTACAAAATTCGTTGTTCCTTTTTCTATGTAACTCTTTCTCGGTTTTTCCTCTACCTCTTTCTCTCTCTCTCTTTCTCACCTTGTTCCCTTCCAGTTCTTTTCTCCTCTCCCTTTCCTTTTGAAATCATTGTTTGATTGTTATTTGCATGTTATATTATGCGAGTATTGTATTTGTGATTGTACTCTTGCGTATGTTTCTGTAAATATGTGATTGTATTGTGTTTTGCTTTATTCTTGCATTGATAATTGATATACTTGGATTAGAATTCAAAGTGGTAATAGCTTAGAATACTTTGATAAGATAAATCAAATTGAATAGAATAAAAATTACATTCTAATTCTGGTGGAAATAGTCGACCAGATTATATTAATATTATAAAAAGGAAAAGTATTATTTTTCTTAATTGATTGTCTACTAAGTCTTAATCATTTACCTAACTGAGAATTAGTTATTTACAGCATTCGTAAACTAAGAAGCAAAAATATAAAAACGTTTCTTTTCAGCGCTGAAAATTTCAATAGTTTTAAAATGTCGATTTGTTTCATATTTCTTTCTTCTTTTTCTTTTATTTTTCTTATGCTTTCTTATGCTTTTTTGAATATAAACTCAATATACTATCTTGAGAACTTTTGAGATCTTTTCATACTGTCTTGAGATCTTTTCTGTCTAGAATTTAAAAAAGAGTGATTCCCTTCATTTTATATTTTAGAAATATTTAAAATTGAAAATCGAAAAATTGATTAAAAAATTGAAGTTGGTTTTTTCTCTATTCCTTTCCGTATTTTTCCCACATTTCTTTATTCCATAATTCTCGACATTTATTTCTCTTGTTTCAATGAAACCTCTTCACATACTTTGAATAACGTTAGAATATGTTAGGAAAAAGTGTCCACATAACAGTAATTATGAATTAACAGTACGGTTTTCAGTAGACTATTAAGTTAAAAATTATTTACATTAGACTATTTATGTTTAACTATCTACTGTTTGCCCAATGAAAAGAATTTTTAACTTTCAGGTACACTGAAAATAATATTGTTAATTATAGAAACAATTACGTTTAATAAAAATTATGCGTGCAGTTCGTATAATGTGTGTAGTTAATGTTGATGTATTTGGTTGTTCAGAAAGCTTTGTATTTATATTTTATAAACAAATCAACGACATCTTCTACCCAAATTAAATTTGAAATTGCCGCCATTAAACCGCGTTGATTCCTAAGCATTCACCACGCGCGCACTTAAAATTTCGCACACTAAGTCTGTATTTCAATTCGTTCAAACTGTTTGAACACTTCGAGCATTTGGAAAACTAATTACCGATTTCAAAATATTAATAAAGACACTATTTACATTATAAATCAAATAAGAATGTAAAATCGACAGAACTTTCTGAAAAATAGTATGATGAGACAGTAAAATCATCGAATAACGATGATTCGCGTGATCTGATAAAAAAATTCGAACAAAACTTTTATGAAAATGCCCTAAAAATCGCAAAATGTTATAAACTAAAATGGTCAATCATGTTTTAACTATTTCACATCTAACTGAACAGCAGCCCGCTAAAAGTTTCAAAATTATTTTATGTATTCCTAAAGTCTCGTGGCATCCGAAAAAATTTCGCTCCTAGTAACTCGTAAAACAAAAAACAGCAAAGTCTCTATTCTATCCGATATACCTATTCTCTCTTCTTTCTTAACACATATATATTTCACAACCCTAGAAGTTTTTAGCTACTAATAATAACAATAATAAATCATTTTTTGCTGTCTATCGTTTTACAACCAAGTTACTAGGACCACGCACAAACTTCAAATCGGTAGAGACTTTCAAAAAGCGAATCTTTCCCGCCTATCAACCACAACCTACCAAGTTATATTTACAAATTTCCCTAGCTATGTAGAAACATAGCAGCCTGCCTGGTCACATGACTGAGTAAACCAGCCGATGGTAAACAAAGTTATCCGGGCAGATATCTTTTTTATGAGACCACGGAAGCATCGAAGGAGCCTTCGTTAGCAAAGAAGAATGGTGCCAAAGAAAAGGGGAGAGGAGAAGCGACCGGAAAAGCGTCGGAGATTCCTCTTGGGATGATATATATAACAAAACTAGTGGCTCTCGGGCCAGCCTCTCGTTAAAAATGATTTCGGAAGGATGTCGGGCGTAACGATTTAAGATCAACTGGTAGTATCGTCGGGCTGGGTGTCTCGGTACTCCTCGCTCTCCCTGTGGACGAGGACGTGAACGACCGTGGCGGCGGATTGTCGTCTAAGGAGTGCCGGCCTCGTCGGCGGCGCTGAGTTCTCTGGACTGGGTTCCGTGACGAGTATGCTTACGTCGGTCGATTCGATTGGCAGCGGAACTGGTTCGGGAGCTGGTTGATGTTTCTTTCGAAGGCTACCGCAACGTCTGCTAAATGCTTCTTTGATGTCACGGTGCAACGTGTTTAGGGAGAGCGTCGTTGCGCTCGGCGGGAGCGATCTGCGCTTCGCAGGAAGACTTGGTACTTCCTCGTCGGGGTAACTCTCGACGGCGTCTTGCCGGCCGAGAGTCGGACCACCGATCGATCTGCAAAAACCATTTTTTTTTAGGCCTTTCGAAATAACAATGAAGATCCGATCACGAAACGCCACCGTGGCGAATTTGTTATCTGCACACTTTCGAATAATAATTGTAATTAGAAAGAGAAGGTGTTCATATCTCTAACTTTCTATCTCGACGTATTGTGGACAGAGGGCCTCATATATTTTACATGCGCATGCGTATGTAAGATTAGAAACGAAATATCCGCGTTTTTCAAGATCCAACCAACAGTGCGCATGCGCCAGTATTATAATTATGAATTATTACGAACATAGAAACTTGCGCATTTTTAGAGATCCAATTTCTAGTGTACATGCGTCAGTAAATGTTTCCATGGCGAACGGCCATTCTGGGCGCGCATGCGCGAAACAACCCGTCCCACATATCATCACTGACTCCCGCGTTCCTCTAGACCCATTTTCCAGTGCGCATGTTCGAATAACTGGTCCCAGAACGACCAATGTACATGCGTATTTAAATATTTAAATGCCTATCGCCTATTTAAAAGTTTCAAGAATGTTCGGAGTGAGCGAAATACCATTAACACGCCAACTTTCTCGGATATTTATAAATTCGTTTTGAATTAGCACGCATGCGCAATTAGCGATTCGTACTTACCGACGCATGCGCGGTGGAGATTGGTTTTCGAGAAGCGCGAGAATTTCGTCTGTTAGACTTGCGTATGTATGCATACTGGAGCTTTGTCTGCGCAACCAGTGATGATGAGATCAGTGACCGGATATGGGACCAGTGATGAGATACGGGACGGGTTTTCTTTTCGATATATTGTATATATAATAGATACGGCCATTCTGTGCGCGCATGCACAGTAAAACCCGTCACACGTTGTCATCACTGTGTGCAACGCAGAAACATAGGGCTACCAAATGAGGTCGAAAAGAGGCATAGATTGTGGAGCATACCTGGTGTGTAGATCGGAGGATGTAGGGCTAGCAACGGAGGCCCCAGCAAACGATTGTTGTTCCGTGGTCGGCGAGGGACGGGATACGGTCAGAGCGGGAGGAGGCAGGTCCTCATGAGTACCGGTGGCGCCGGAGAGTAACAGCAGAGGCAAATTCGGAAAAAGCCACGCCGAGGCGGTACCGAGCTCGCTGAAATCGCTGGCGTCGCTGGCCCTCGAGGACTTGCGGCTACTGGCTCGGCTGCCTCTGTGCACATGAAGGAAAGCCGACACCTTGCCACTCCATCCACCCCCGCCCCTACCCTCATTCCCAACACCGGGACTCGACGTTTGTGTCTGCGAGTCCACCTCCTGGGCCATTCTCTCGCGCTCTTTCTTCGCTCTGCAACGGTAACACACGGTTCCAAATTTGCTTAAGTGGTCCGACAGATGGAGCTTTCGCCCAAGTATGAAATGGACCATTTCACTCACGTTATGTATTCTCTAATGGTGCGCTGAATCAATCTGGCTGCCTTGTCCTGTCGCTTCCACATTCTCGTCGAAGAAACAATTTCCAGCTCTTTGCGAGTGGGAAATTGCTTCTTGAACTTGATGTCCATCTGCTCCTGTAGCTTGCGGAAGTCCTCGGACTCCTCCACGTGCCCAAGTACGTGCTTGACAAGTGAATGCAGAATGTCCAGACAATGAATCTTGTTGCCTTTCGCAATAGGAAGATTGAAGCTGACCAACGCGACCATGTTGGGCTTCGATATTCCTAATGGCGGGTCCAGGCTCGCTATGAAGTCGCTCAGCTGAGAGAAGTTGATGAATTGCGTTGCGTGTGGATCGTATCTACGTTTCGACAGTTGTTATCAGGATTAGAATCAGCTAACGATGCTTCTACTTCTTTTCGCAGATACGGAGATACGGTTCAGCGATACTTACTTGGACCACCGGATGTAGAACATTTCCAGGTCGTCCTCGACGATGCCGATCTCCTCTTCTTGATGGGCTTGATTGAAGTTCTCAAGGATAATAGCAATGTACATGTTGATGACGATCATATAACTAATTATGATAAACGAGGTGAAATAGGTTATTGCCAGAAGAGGGTATCCACAGTTCCCATTCAGTTGACGACTGGTGGGAGTTGGATCGCATTCTGGTGGCTGTACCATCAGTGACTCCAGCACGTCGTTCCAGCCGGCAGATGTCATTAATCGAAACAGTAATTGCATGCTTCTACCGAAAGTCTCGAAGTTTACCTGACAGAACAGAGAAGAGGATGGAGAACGAGCCGAGCTATGCTGTGAAGACTGCGTTTCTGATGAGGAAATCGTTCTAGGGTCTTCTTACTTTGCCAGGAAGCTAACTTCCTTTCAGAATTTTAGATAAACCAAGTCGAACATTTTCTATCTCAATTAATCGTGAAGGCTAGACGATTGTTGCGCAGAACGATTCAGTATACTTTCCTAAATACAACGGTACAGTTTTCTATAACGTTGTAAACATTGAATATGTTAACGCTTCATCTACCGGATGCTAAGCGAACTATTAGATTAGGTTGCCGGGGGTGAGTCGTAGGTTCACGATCGAAATCGCTACTGCCAGCTATTCAAAAATCCTTAGTCATGGACCATAGACTTTCAAAAATTAGGCAACAATCGCCGGTAGATAATGTGTTAATATATGTAATGCTCCATGTCTTCGTTGCTCATCAAAACGCAAACTTGTTGGACAGTGTTACTCCAGAAAGCACGGAATTACTCTGAATCCTGCGAAGAAGGTAGCCACAAAGAAAATGCACGACATAGAATTTTCGACCGAGTGTCCTGATCATAAAAAAAAAAATCAAAGACTGCAAGAAATCCGATTTTTCCAGGTTTTGAAAATAAGAAGACCCCTTCTCGTTTTCGATGGAATTCCCTACTCACCATATCGTCAAGAGCCCCCTGTTTTCTAACATGCCCGAAGACCGACATGCCAATGATCGCGTAAATGAAGGTAATCAAGGCCAGTAGCGCGCCAATGTTGAACAGCGCCGGAAGACTGACCACCAAAGCGAAGAGCAGCTTGCGAATTCCCTTCGCGGCTTTGATGAGCCTCAAGATTCGACCGATTCTGAACACTCTGACTACTCGCAGGAGCGTCGGGGACACCGGGAAGTCCACCATAATGTCTTCCATCAAGATCCCGAGGATCGAGGCGAGGACCAGCAGGAAATCGAACAGGTTCCACGGGACCGTGAAATAATGGTAACGGAGTCCTATTATCTTGACGATCGCCTCTAAGCCGAAAACCGTCGTGAAAAATGCATTGGACACTTCGAGGACGAAGAAGATCGGATGCGGCTGATCGTAATGCTCGATCCCCATTGTCAGCATATTCAGGAATATCAAAATGAAAATTGCTATTTCGAATCTGGAAATATCGTAGTCGTATTCAGCGTCTTAGCTCTCTTTTTTTTCTCTCTTAACCGAAAATTATTGTCTCTATGCTTTCATTTGTTGTGGTGCAAAATGTGCCAGAATAATAATGATAATAATAATTGTACTTTATCATTGTATGGTGAAACGTGTGCGTTTTAACGTTAGATAGAGATTGATTTATAGGAATTTACCTGCGCGAGTTCGACAGGTCGTAAAACATTGCGAGGATCTGATTCATCGGACGCTTTATCACCTTTTGCGGCTTTTTGCGGCCGAGCTTTTTCATGGCAGTGTAGTAGTGCTTTTGACTTTCGGTCAAAAACATTTCTAACACTCCACCTTCGTACTGGAAAATAAGCAGAACAATCGGAGAAAGAAGAAACGATTTTTTTGCTTGAAATATTTTTGATTAGGTGATCTGTGCGTTCCGTACCGCGCGGGTCACCAGTAAGCTACGCTGAAGTTCCCGTTTAGACTGCTCTCACGGTTTTATAATGATTCTGCAACGGGAACAAGTGTACTAAATCGTCGAATTGTAGAATTTTTGCTAATTTCAATTACGTAATGTTACTATAGTAAACAATTAATATTGGTTTTTCCGTTTCATTTCGGATTTAATATGGAAATCGTCCGCTTCAGAATTCTGTTAACCATCGTACTCGAGAGTCTAAACTTAATTACTAGTGCAGAGCGAGGTATGATTAGTCCTCATCCATTTGTGCCGGAATAGAGAGTTAACTAAGTCTTGTGGTTGTGTTCATAAGCCTGCTACAGTGAAATCTAATATTGTGGTGACAAGCTTTGGTGCTGCTGCAGTTAATGCATATTACTCTGATTTTTTCGTGAAGAAAATTTCCATAATATTTTTATGAGCGTTACAGTTTTTGCAAAGGTAATATGTCTATGGAGCCTACAGTACATGAAAATTTGTTGGCAAGCTCCGAAATATTTTTTGAAAGTCTTACGCGGTATTTGGTCGTAGATAGAAAACCTTATAATTTTTATTCCGAGCCCCTCAAAATATTACTAAGTAATGGAGGCTTTTTAGACGAGGTCTAAGAAGTTTGTTGTAGGCTCCACGATTCATGTTTATAGCTTCAAAAGCAGGTAAGCTCCAGAATATATTCTATAAATTTCTGTAAATCCTCGAGTTACTCGAATTAATTCGAATATTTTTCCAGACACTATGGGGCCCCATTGGAACAGCGTAGTTTATCAGCAACCCATGCAACAGTTCGTTACAGATTGTGATCGCGGCACGGGACGCGCTGTGCAATATGTACTCTTTTAATCTCGCCTGTGCCGCGCTTACCTTTTTCTTCAACATATTAAAGTTGTCTATAATTACTCCGATAAAGAGGTTCAGTGTAAAAAACGAGCCGCAGACAATGAATATCACAAAGTAGAAATACGCATAAATGTTCGCTTCTCTCTGGGGCTGTAGGTCGACGCCTCTGGCGTCCACCGCGTCCTGCATCACCTCCATCCAGCCCTCGAAAGTGGCCACTTGGAAAAGGGCCAGGTAAGCTATCCCAACGTGATCGAAAGTGATCTTACTGTTCTCCCAGGAGTAATTTTTCCTCAAGCAATCGTCTCTCGTGTTTACGATCTAAGAGTCAATTGTTCAACAACGTCAGTCCCCCTCTCATTTTATCCTTTAAATTTTCTGTTTTTAGCTCTGAGGATCTACAGCAGGACGGATCCTAGTTATACTTGCTGAAGATTCATTTTTGCTAGTTTGGACAACTCTTCGCATCGCGATAATCTTGCAAATCTATTCTGGACAAATCTGGTTCGCACGGTATAAAATTTGGCGCAAGAGGACAATTAAAGGTGGACCTTGTCTCTTAAAATTCATCATAATCCTCGATTTTTCACAAAATAAATTTTGGGCCACCCATAGCTAAGAACCATTCACTGCATGATTCAGTGAAATTTCCACAGTTTCAATTCCACGTATTTTTGATTGATATCGATTGAATTTTTAATTATCACTGGGACAGGCTCTGTCACATTACAATGTAACAGCAAGACAAATGCAAGCGGAATTACATGTTCCGGTGTCCAAGACGAGTACCTTAGAGATACATAATTACCGAATTAAAACTGAATTACGAAGAAATTACACTTGGAACTTGACCTAACGGTTTTTAGCTATAAGTGGCTTGTTAATTATTTTTGTAGAGAATCGTAAATATGTGATTTAAGAAACGGAAGTTCACCGTCATATATCCTTTGCCTGTCCACATAGGGTGAGACTTAGACAAGCATGACTAGGTCCGCTCTAATCCACATTGTAGATTCCGCACCATTGAATCGTCGAACGGCACTTACCGACACGTCTAACAACTCGCCGTATTCATCGATGCACTTGAAAAACTTCCCGCCGAAAAATTGTACACCCATTATAGAAAATATCAGCCAGAACACGAGACAGACGAGGAGCACGTTGAATATACTGGGTATCGCATACATCAACGCGTTCACTACGATCTAGCAAGAGAAACAGAAGCGATACTTCTAGCCTTTGACGGGGTATCTACAGGATATCAGGGTCTACCAGCACGGACTCACCCTCATGCCTTGCCATCGGGAGATCGCGCGCAGCGGCCTCAGAGCGCGCAGAGTCCTCAGCGACCTTAACACTTTTAAGTTCTCATTCTCCTCTATCAATAGACTAAAGGTCGACACCTGTTCGAGAAAAGAAAAGAAGAAGATAGCGATTCAGTCGTTCGGGGTGATACGGTCTGCCTCTAGACTCCCGGAAGCGCTTCATGCTGCAGTGCGACTAACGTGATTCCTGTAGCTAACGTTCAATGATCGTAGTGGCTTGCAAGCTAACGTAAGAGAATTAAATAAAGGTGATGGATATATGTACACGGGGTGGAAAATTAGAATCTTGAAGCGATCACTGCATCATGTCTTTCAACATCGATCATAGACTAGACTGCGGATTTCTATGCAAGATAAACATTATCTGAATTATTTTACTTCTTTCGACAAGTTGAAACTAATACAACAGTATTTTTAATTCTTGTATTTCGTCTACTAATTTTGATCACGAATGCACAAAATCCGCAGCCTGGTTACAACACTGTCCAACAAATTTGAACATTCTTTTGCATTTAATGTTGAAGGTAGAGTCATTCGTAAGTTCAAATCAGTCATACTAACGATCTAATAAATTAACCAAGTTTCTCGAGATCTGTGCCAAGTTGAGATCCTTCAGCTAGGCGTGCAAGAGATCGTAATTCCGAAAGCAACCAAAAATTTCAAAAGTGTCGATACTATTGAATAATGCCAATGATTAAACATATTAACAAAATATAATTTATTTGTCACGTCAACAAGAATCAGCGACTACAAATTTGTGCACGTCGATTCTAAAATTGTTAATTGTTTCATCGATTCTGCAGGGCTATAAAAATGAAGGCCATCCCGAGGTCACATCTCTAATAGTTCTTCCATGATCCAATTCTGGTTTCTCTACTATGAGTACGATAACGCCAACGATACATTCGATCATGGTGTGACCTTGAGATGACCATGGTCTTAAAGTTCGTGGTACGAAGGAATGAAATAAAATTGAAAATTTCAGAGAGTCGGGACACCGTGGGCAAACATTCGCAGTCGATCGGAGGGCTGAATATTTTATGGAGGCTCTAACAAAGCGGCTCCTCGATCAGGAGCTAGAATTGCTATCGACACTCGCCGCGAGGAGGCTCCTCGATTTTGCGGTCGCGGCGGCGACGGTTAGATCAACGGAGGGAGCCGAGTGTGTGCGAGAAGGGTCTATACGAGAGGCAGATTCGGATGCAGAGTAGCTAGCAGCAGCAACAAATTGATTTGGCACGTACCTGAGTCCGTAAGGCGTGACATATACATATACAAAGAATTCAGAAAGAAACGGGTCAAAACGAATGAGAGAAGAAGACAATAGTGAGAGAAAAGAATCCATGCAGCAACGATGGACGCGACAGCAGCGTTCGTTCAGCCAGCCGCGCAGCCAGCCACGATTACGCGCGTACGAACAATGCGAATCTTAACGCGGCGGCTCTGGGTTTCTACTTACGAAGACGATTATAAAGTCCAGGATCGTCCAGAAGCTGGTGAAGTACTTGCAGAAGCCAAGGGCCAGCCACTTGAGTAGCATCTCGATACTGAAAAGGGCACAGAAGCCAAGATTGGTCCAATAGAGTATTTTCTTCAAAAAAGGATTGTCATCTAAGTAAATGTCTTCGAAACAGAGCGTTATGGAAGATGCGAAAATTAAAACTAAGATCATCCATTCGAACGCCGGCGTGTCAACCACCGAGAGCACCACGGTGCGTAGGCGGATCCACTTTTTCCCGATGGCGGTCGCGACGCATCGATTCATGCAGCTGCATCTGCACACAAACAACAACGCCTCCGTTATTACGATCCCGCAGCCGGTCGATAAACGGCTGTATTTAAGATCTAGTCGAGTGATTATGAACGCTCGTGTACAATAGGTACGGGCCACGAGCGATGTTCGCCTCTGGGGCTGATCGGGATTGGCCCCGGGGGGCAACTGACTTCGGGAGTTGTAATTACATTAGGAAAGGAGAGATTCTCGATCCCACGGGGTCCAGTAGACTCCTTATGTTGTTATCTGTGTGTACTGCGTATTTAGGGGGCGTGCCTCCGCTGATCTTCCTATATACAATACTATAACGGGGCGTGGCTTCGTCAATCTATCTATATACAATGCCCTGAAGGGTCATGATCTTGTTTTCTTCGTGTAGTACGTCCTGGAGGGGCATGATTTCGTAACTATTGGTATATAGGGTACCCCAAAAATGGCGTGTGGTTTTGTTAAGACCTTGTACTACAGTGATTTGTGGGGGCGTGGTTTAGCTAATCCTCTACGTCTCACGCAGTGATCGTAAGATGCCAATCGTTTTACCTACGTCGCCATTGATAGACAACAGGCATTGGCTATCTATCAGGATATTAACCTTTAGGGGGTCGGACTGGCCACTATGATGGCCACAGACAAATTTGGTAATTGTGTATCACGAGGGATTGGGCGCATTATACGGTATAAATAATATTTGAGTGGGTGAGTGGTTATGGGGATTTCAACAAACAGCTTAATCCCCTTGTATCTCTGCTATCCAATTCGTAGACGTTTGGCAACTTACAATCACCGAATAATACAACGAGGGGGCGTGGTTACGTTACCACTGTTATATAATGGCCTTGCAGGGGCGTGGTTTCGTTATTCCCATATAAAGACTGTTCTAAAGGTTTTCGTCGTCTTTGTGTAGAATACTTTGTAGAGATTTCACGAAACCGTTTCACGCATACAGTGTAACGGGGAGGTGTGGTTTCGTTGGTTTCTCTGTTCAGATGGCCCTTGGGGACGTTGTTTCGTTACCTCCCTGTACAGAATGCCTTGAAGGAGCACAGTTTCGTTCCCCGTATTATGTACAGTGCTGTGCGCAAGATGTGGTTTTGTCATTTTCTGTGTATAAAACCACAAAGAGACTTAGCCTCGTTATACAGGGAGTCTGTGGCGTGGTGTCGTTGCTCCCTCCGTGTAGAGTGCCCTGATGGGATGTGGCTTTTTCACCTCCCTGGTATAGATTATGCTCAAGGGACGTGGTTTCGTGATCTCTTTGCAAAATGCCCTAAAATCGCGTGGCTCGGTTAACCTTGATCACGAGTATCCCAATGGGCGTGGTTTCGTAGCTCCGTCAGCATAGACTACCCAAGATTTGATGGCTCTCTAAGTCTGAATACCCATACCCGTACCGAAAACCGTAACAATCATCCCCCAACAAATTCTAATCCGATCTGAAAACCTTCGCATTTACAGGATCAACTATCCCAATCCCAAAAACATGTCTTACTTTTGATAGCACTGCCTGGGAAAGCAGTCCTGGGGCTCCTTTCTGCGGTTGTGCCTGCCGAATCCGGGGAAGGAACCCATACCGTCTATATATTTCCCCTTGCTGTCCCTCCTCCCACCGACCGTCAGCTCGTCCACATAGCTGACCAACGCGTGCCAAGGTCGTTTTGGCCCCCGCTCCTCCCGCTTCGGGATCGTCTCTTCCTGACGCAACATGGCCGTCCTCTCCTCCGGCGCTTTGCTAGCCGAGTACTTCGTCTGATCCTCGTCTCTGCTCTCCTCCGTGTTCGCCTCCTTCGTTTCGGGCTGTTTCTCTTGATTATCAACTTCCTCGCAGTGCGACTCATCGTCCTTGCACTCCTCCGGCTCCTCCCACTCATTCTTGTGCTCCTGCTGATTGTACATAGGATCATACGTGAACACCGGCTGGTTCAGGCTCTCCTGGTAGGACCTGTTGTACACGTTGTCCTTCGGCAGGCTGAGCACCGTCTCCTGAATGGCGTATTTCGTTTCGCTGTCCGATCTGTCCATCACCTGGCGCACTATCTTCTCCAGCCTAGGGTCCTTGCTCTTGCCCTTCCCTTGACCCATGCTCGAGCACTTCTTCTTTCTGATGATCGAGCGCAGACGATCGAACGATCTAGCGAGCTTAGAATCCTCGCCGACCTCCTCCTTCTTCTGTTTCAGCTCCTCCGAGTTGAAGCTGTTGAGCAACAACGCCAAGAAGAGGTTGAGCACCATGAAATTACCCATGACTAACGCAGGCAGGAAGATGGCGAAACAGGTGCCCGGCCCCTCCTCCTGTTCCGCCCGC
Source organism: Halictus rubicundus (assembly GCF_050948215.1). Lineage (NCBI taxonomy): Eukaryota > Metazoa > Arthropoda > Insecta > Hymenoptera > Halictidae > Halictus > Halictus rubicundus. The sequence goes on along the minus strand of NC_135159.1, from coordinate 7,897,603 downwards.
ATACAGTCCCATAGCGGCTCGATCCACTCGCCGCACAGTATGCGAAAGATCATCATGAACGAGTGAAAGAAATCGTTGAAGTTCCACCGGGGCACCGGGTCAGGGTAAAACTTGTCCAACGTGTAATCCTTGCTGAACAGTTGCATGCCGATCACAGCGAATATGTATATCACGATCACCAGGACCAGAGTCAGATTACCGAGGGCACCGATCGTCGAGATGATTATGCTCAGGAGAACCTTCATCGTCGTCCAGGACTGCGCCAGCTTTAATACTCGCAGTAGCCTTAGCCCTCGTATCACGGACAGGCCGTCTACCAGCTCGAATGTCAGATCTATCAGAGACGCTGACACTATTATCAAGTCGAAATTGTTCCACCCATTGGCGAAGAAATCTTTGCTCAGTGCCAACAGCTTCAGCAAGCATTCGAAGGTGAAGATACTGGTGAACACTTTATTACCGATGTTTAGAGCCTGCCGGATCGACTCGCTCATCCCATGGTGCTCCATCGCCAGGAAACCGGTGTTCAGCACGATGCACAGCGTGATCGTCAGCTCGAACAGCGGGTCTCTCACTACCTGAATTAGGGCTACTCGTCAGTCAAAAGTAGAGTTACTCATAATTCATGTCACACACCTTAAATCAGAATCACTTTTTTTATAAATGTATTAAGTAATTTCCTCTTCTTCTGCCAAGCTGGATGAATTAGTTTACTTAATGATATGTAATGCAAATTTTGGATAAAATTGCGTTTAGAAAAAAGTTATGCCGATTGAAAGTGTGTGTTATCAATTATGAGACTCACTGTATATTAAAGTTCTAGCTTTGCAAGCGCAGTCAGTCTTCGGTTATCGTTCGGTATTCGTTTATATAAGATGCAGAAGACTCTCGAAAAGAAGGAAATTTACCCACGACAATGTTTACATCAACGTGTTCTAATGGTCCACAGGATAAAAAGTTCTAAAAAACACTGTGTGGCAAAAGACAATATGGTCAGTGACCTGAAGAGTACTATGAAATGTACGGTCAGTGACATAGAGGTCACAGTGGGTCACATATTGTAACTCATATTTTTACATTCTTTAACTTTAGAAGCAACTATTTTTTTCATTTAGAAGCGAAACAAATATCGAACCGGACCCCGAATCGTTTGCTATTCAACACGTTTTTCTCTTGACCTCACGTTTATCTTCTCGGTACCTACCTTGTATAGGCAGTTCTGAAACCGCAACCAGCCCTCGTAATCGATGCAACACTGTATACATTTCTCGCAGTTACGATCTGGAAGATCATCTGCATAGAACAAGAAATGGGAAGCAATTAATTTATATGTACGCATGTATAAATTGCAAAGCTGAATCATACAATATACAATTCACTGTAACTGTCAAAATACCGTTCACGTTATTTTGTCGCTTACCTAATATAACAATATGCGACAGATACTCGGGCGGCAGGGTGTACATTTGTTTCTTCGTTTTGACGCCGTTGCACTTGAATACCCTGATCTCTCGCGTGGTCCCGGGAACACCGGGAACGTTCGTGGCAGCTCGTAAGTATCCGGAACGCGTCGGCAGTGGTTTTTCTCGTTCGCTTTCGACGTCGGCCTCGGTATCGTTGTCGTTCCTTCCTCTTGTCCGGCTATGTTCGTGCTCGGCATTCACGTTGGCGTTGCTGTTGCTGGCTCCCTTCTCTTGCCAGTCGGCCCTCTCCCTGTGATCACGCTTGTCGTGCTCTTCCACCGAGGTGACGTCGTCGGCATCGTGGTCATCGACCACCCCCGAGTCGTCCAACGACGACTGCTGATTGCTGTTGTTGCTCGCCTGCCTCGAGTGCAGCATCCTCCGGTTTGGAGCCAGCCTGTGGACCGTGCTGTTCTCCGTTGTTCGCGGGCTGACATTCTGCAGGAGCAAGTGGGACGGTCGAACAGTCGAATGCCTCGGACTTGGACTCGGGCTTGGCGTCACCGACCTGCTTAATGAAAATACCACAAGCATTTGTACATTTCTACCAATGTTTAAGTTTCTTGCTAGGTCAGTGACCGCACTGACGCAGAGAGTACGGTCAGTGACCGCACTGACGCAGAGAGTACGGTCAGTGACTGTAGTAACGTAGAGGGAACTGCGGTCAGTGACTGTAGTAACGTAGAGGGAACTGCGGTCAGTGACTGTAGTAACGTAGAGGGAACTGCGGTCAGTGACCTGATGAAGATAGTGGAGACTGGTCAGTGACCTGTTGAAGATAGTCGAGACTGGAAGACTGAAGTGTTGATGTATTTATATTTAATGAACACACCTGCTCACTACAGAACCAGTTTTCTCCTGTCCGGCCGCGCCAGTCCCAGCATTGCTTCTTCCACGTCTTCTTCTTCGCGTCTTTTTGCGTGTATAGCTACTTAGAATAACACCTTTCCTAGCATCCAACTTTTTCTGTTTCTCCTTGGCAAGCGTCTTCACGTTGATCTTTGTCGGGTCGAAACTAAACGTCGAGTCCTCGCGATGGTCGGTTAAATCTTTCCTTCGTTCCTAGTGGCAGAAAATAATACTGACTTAGTGAATTGGTGAAACAGTAGCGCTTTGTTTTATCGACAGCTATTCAGGCTCAAATATTTTAACATTTACTTCGAAGTTTTAATATTTCCATATCTTCAACAATTAAAAAGCCGTTATTATATTCAATTTTTCGATAAAAAATGGTACATAGAGATAATATAAGTAAATAATAAAATTCGATTATCGAAGATCAAAAAGTAGAATTTTGGTACAGTCAAGTTTCAGATTATTTAGATTAGTCCTTTTTGTATTTACCAAAATATTTTTAAAAACCAGTAAAATTAATAGAAGAAATTTGTTTGCAACTAGAATGTGCAATTAAAAAATTGGAAAAGTTTATTGCACTTGCATAATGTGTCGACCGTAAGCAGCTAAATTTTTTCTCGAATTCTTGCGCGTGACTTAACGAAGAAAATAAACCGAAATCAGATAATTCGATTTTTCTCTTCAACCACCGTTCCAATCGAGGCAAAGGGTTGAAATGTAATAAAAACTGTTTCTTCTCAGGAAGCTATCGAACGGCTCGGTTTAATTTAGTTCAAGGCCGCTTTTGCCTCCCTTATACAATCTCTATTATTTGGGCTGTACAACAATTTTATCCGACATTTTCAAAATTTCGAAGAATTTAAACAATCTTTTAGGAATTTTTTTTAATTCGTGTATCAATCCAAATTGTCTTTATTAATCAAAATTTTACTCTCGACTTCTGAGAATTATTCCCAACTTTTCAGTTGCAAAAGACGTGATTGCTTGTTTGCGAAGAGATATTGATGTTCTGGAAATTTGACGATAGCTATTTTGTCAATTATCGTTAATACCTCGTTTGTAATTTCAGCTTCCTCTTCATAACTCAGCGCGACAACAGCGAGCATCAAGTTAATTAGGTAAAACGAGCCGAAAAACACGACCACCGTGAAGAACGAGACGCTGATAGGTCCGCACGCCGACAACACCTATGCAATCATCATTCAGAGTCACTGAATATACATTTCATGATAACAATTATTAGTAGATTGCTGATTTTAATGCAAAATAGAATTCTGTGGGTACAACTTTTATTTGCACATTGCAAACGATATTACGATATTAGACTTTATCGAACCATAGATTTTACCGTTTTTCACATTAATATGCAACACAAATGCATCAAAATCCGCAATCTAATGACTATGTTCGTAATAGCTAAGACGTGATGGTAAAAAATAGCCAAACAAACGGATAAACATGAACACCAGTACAAGATGTCAAGAAAGCATATAGTCACCTGTGCTGGGGGTGATTTTTCATACATGTATTGGATGAACATTAGTAGAAAAGCGCTCTTAGAATTGTTTACAACTGTGATAGTTCATTTTATAACGTATTTTTCTTTGATAATGATTTGATCAGTGATCGCGGTTGGTCACTGATCACGGCTCATAGCGTGATCTAGGTCAGTGGCCACAGTTGGTCACTGACCACGGCTCATAGCGTGTTCTAGGTCAGTGGCCACAGTTGGTCACGTATCACGGTTTACAGTGTTTTCTAGGTCAGTGACCATGGCTTTTAGGGTTATCTAGGTCACTGATCACGGTTTACACTGTCCCTTGGGTCAGTTAGCGTTCAATGTTCTTTAGGTCACTGACTATACTGTTCCTAGTCGACGGGACTTCTCTAAGGTCTCCCAACGGTTTTCTGCTTTACTGGCAAGTAGAACATATTCACGTAAAAAGAATTTAATTTACATTGTTGTAAACAACTACTGCAAGCGGTTTTTCTTGTCCATCCAGGATTGTGTTTACGTTATGCGAGCAGTCTGTAGTTATAAAAGGATGGTTGATTACTACTTATTGGTCCGGATCAGGCAAGATACCTTATTGTAGACGTCTTCCCAGTAATCCAGAGTAATTAGCTGGAACGTGGTGAGCATGGACCATAGGAAATTATCGAAGTTCGTATAGCCGTGGTTTGGATTCGGGCCAACGCAAAGGCAGATGTAGCTCTCGTTGCAATGTCTGCGGAGGCAAAGTTTCGCGGTGTTAAAACCGAGATGTCATTCGAGAGGCAACCGTGAGAGATAACAAACGAAGTTTAGCAAACCTGGCGCCGGTCGCGTTGCCGCAAATTATCGGCTCCTCGTCCTCGTCGAATGCCCAGTTGGATGAGTTCCAAGTCCACCTGTGGACGCCGGAAAGTATCGTCTAAGGTTAATGCCTTTCGAGAGACTCGACTCAACTCGTCGAGGCTCTATCATGCCTGGTCGATACACACGAATGTGTCGCAACAGGGTGCAAAGAATCGCCCGTGCCAATGTTTCCGAGCACGTACCACGCTCGTCAAAATAAGAGTGGCTTAATGGACCTGACTACAAGTATTCTTCACTCGGGAAACCTGTTTTTCAACGGGCGGACGTACCCAAGTGATGGCCACCGATCTCGATGCGACTTTTATACCAGATGGACATTGGTGAAAATGTCACTTATTTCGTGGAACTGAACGCTCCTGACTATAAGATGGATGACATTGTTTTTCAGTACAGTAAACATTTACAATTTTTCTCTTGTGACTTGGCGTTTCCTTAACGGATTAATTGATTGTTTTAATTGCAATCGAGGATAGTTTGATCGATGAACAGTTTTTGTTATTAAATGTATACGTTCTTTTTTTGTAATAATCTTGAGCATATGCTTTAGTAGGCCATAAGAAAGGTATTTCAAATTTAGTACAACGGGTGTGTCGATTCTTATTAACTGAAGTACTATTATTATTATTATCACTGTGTTTTGTTAATATTAACGTGTTTTTGGAAAATAATACATACTCGTTCCAGTCGATCTGCGTGTTATTCAACTCAATAGTCTTTACGCATTTGTTCCGAAGCTCCCCCATATAAACTTGTAGCGCGAACAACGCGAAAACCATCAGGCAAAAGATAGTGAGCGTCATGACCTCGGCTAGCTGCTTAAAACTATGTAGTAACGCGTTGATGATGGTTTTTAAACCTGGAATCACACAAAACAGTCAGCACGTCAATAACAAAAAAAAAGCTAAATATTTTATATCTTATTTTCTTGTAGTATGCGACATTAATTGAAATTAGAAGGATTCGAAATTAAGTGAAATATTGCTATCTTCTATTTATATTAAACGAAACACTGTTTTGTATTCTCTAATTTATTTGGAAATTCTTTGATTTAATTCTCTATTACACGAATAAAACCAGAAATATTTGTTTCAAATGACCATTCGCAATTCACGCTAAAAGTGGTAAAATTCAAATGCATACTAAATACACTTTTGCAAATATTTTGTGAAAATATTTCAAACCTTATTTACAGTAATACGAAAGTAAATAATTATTTCGGATCAACCAGTGTAACGCAATTTAGGTAATAATCTCAAAAAACATTTATTACTTAATTTTAATTTTAGTTGTAATATATAATATTTAATATATTAATATTTTCTTTCTAGTTCGAACTCTGTTTTACCGAGCACTGCGTGACACGACATTATGTTGATAATATTCGATATTTCACAGCTATTCCCACGTGTCTTTATGAACAGCGAGTGCATGTAAGTACAGTTACACAGTTCGCACAGTAGTTCCCGTAAATTAGGCCGTAAAGATCGATACCCCCATAGAGTTCTGTACGTTGCTCATCGTCGTTAATTCCAAATAAAATACAGATACAAATTGTGAACGAAACAGCAGCTTGTATATTATAATGGATATAATGATCTGTTACCAGGCATAATTGATACGGTCTTCAGCGCTCTGAGCACCCTAAATGTCCTCAGGCCAGCCAGGTTGCCCACCTCCATGCCTATGGTGGCGTACCCGCTGGTGATCACCACGAAATCCAGCCAGTTCCACGGATTCCGCAGATACGTGTACTTATTCAGCGCAAATCCCTTTGCTATCGATTTGATCACCATTTCGGCTGTGTATATAGCTAGGAATATATATCTGCAAGGAAGAGAGAGAGCCACGTCGCCACGGCCGTCTTCGGTAAATATAATGCTCCACTTCAGCACCCACGAGCACCCCGGAGCACTTGACTTTCTAACTAAATGAATTTTCTGCGCCGAGACTACAACGTTCAAGTGACGTTTTCACTACCTCCACCGACGGAATAGATTTTTATTCCAGCTATAGCGGAGAATCACTGAACAATGCACTCGATATCAGATTTGAAGGATCGTTAGAGAGGGAGAGAAAGAGAGAGGGAGAAAGGGAGGAAGAGGAATTTCAAGAGAAATGATTTTCAATTATATTGTAACTTTGTGAACAAGAATCAAAGGATAATATGCTGTCAGCTGCTTGGAAAGAAGTCTCGCGGGACGGCACAGAGGCAACAGAAGACCTGCCTCTTCATAATCTGATTCGTTGGCATTGTCGCTTTGACCGATGGCAAAATTATAAGCGGCTAACGGCCAATCAGGCTCGTATTTCTTCCAGGCGACTTATTTCTAGCTGGCCGGAATACCTAAGCTCAAATTAAAGCGTCTCTACTTTTACCACCACCAATTGCATTTTTTTAGTAATGTAAAAGCAACTACGAATTCCATTAGTTTCAATCTTGTCGTTTATTAAGCTTGAAACACTGTTAAATCAACTATCAAAGTTTGACCCATTGTAACTCTGAGGAAAGGAATTAGGGAATCATGTACCCAAGCTCAAATTAAAGGGTCAAGTCTCTACTTTAACCCCCATGAATTAAAATTTTTTTTAGTAATGTAAAAGCAACTACGAATTCCATTATTTTCAATCGTGTCGTTTATTAAGCTTGAAACACTGTTAAATCAACTATCAAGGTTTGACCCATTGTAACTCTGAGGAAAGGAATTAGGGAATCATGTACCTAAGCTCAAATTAAAGGGTCAAGTCTCTACTTTCACCCCCACCAATTGCATTTTTTTAGTAATGTCGAAAGGAACAAGGGGACCATGTACGTTAGCTAATTTTAAAGGGTGAACTTTCACCCCCACAAATTCCTTTCTTCAGAAATGCAAGAATCGTGAACTTCACTTTTTCCAATCTCTGCATACAATCAAGATTGATACTTCAACTGCCACGTCAAACATACACGCCTGACACTATTCTTTCGCCAAACTTGAAAATCAATTTTTCTTACCATTAAGGAAACTAAACTTTGTTAGCATCTACGAGGTATAAGAAGGTTACGACAGTAATTGCTATAATAGATTTTGCCTTTCCTATTCTTGCATTATTAATAGACTGCGGATCTTCGTGTAAAATAAAGTAGTTCTACCTCAACTGCGACAAACAGATTTTTCCTTTCTTGATCATTTTAATAAGTTGAGAATAATGTAATATTTTAAAATTGTTTTTATTATTTTGTATCTCACCAAATTTGTGCTATAAATATACAAAATCCGCAGTCTAATTGTTAAACAAGTTGCTCCGATTTCGTGTAATTTTTACAAGCACTGCTGTGACAGTGGCATTGATGTTTGATTTGTCGTAACTTTCTGAAGAAAAATGGCATCGCTATCTACCCAGGCTTATTTTAAAAGGTGAAGCCAATACTTTCATTGCCACATGTTAGCTATCTTTGATGACGAGAAAACTGCTTGTAAATTTTATTTTTTCCACGCTCCGCTCTTACCAAAATTAAAAAGTCGTTTGATTCAACGTTAATGTTTCAGATTCTGTAATTTTGTTAAAAAGAATCGTACGATTACGTACCATGTCTCATTTCGAAGGGCGAAGTCTCTACTTTTTACACCCCTAAGTCATACTTTCGGGGGTTCTGCGACTTCCAATGGAGTGCAAACGAAAGAGACGAAATACTCTTTCTCGAGAAAATTGGGGTAGGGGACCCAATTGTGCCTATATTCATTCTACTAATTTTTAAAGCATATTGAATATTAAAAAAGAGATATTAAATTGTTTTCATTAAAATCAGCACATTAATATAAGCACAGTAATTGGTAGCCCCACAGTAATTGGGTCCCTGACCCTAGTACATGTTCCCGACAAATTTAAGCTCTTGCAATTTTGTGAGAAAGATCGAATGGCAATCTGCCCACGCTCGTTTTAAAGGGCGGAACCTCGACTCTGAAGACCCCTAAATCGATTTTTCAAAAACACTGAGACACGCGCTAGGAAGAAAAGACGGTAACGTTTCCAATGGTACAAACGTATTATCTTTTCTTTTTAGCGCGTTCAGAGTTTACATAATTTTATTATTTTTCAGTTAAATGGATCCGTTAAGTCATCGTGGTTTTTTTACACACGTATTTTGTTGCCGTTTGAACGTGAGCAGTGGCGCATTCGAACAACTATCGGCTTAGAAGCACTCTAACGGCGAAGTATAGTTTAGAAGTTATTAGAGTGGTAAAGCCACTTACGAGGCGTTCAGGTGATTAGCCTATAGCCCAAGTCGAAGAAATAAGTAGGGCAAAACAAATGGTAAAAGTGGACAAATCGGATAAACACTCGGTCGCAACGTGTGTCGCCTTTCAATCGGTTCTTTGGGGAAAGGACGTGGGCATTCGACAATTATTTTTTGCTGTTAATCTTTGATAAAAAAAAATATTTGAAACGAGGATTGGAGAGCGTATTTCTGTTTTTTTTTTTTTAATAATCATCTTTTTCCTGGTTAGGTCGAAAAGAATTCTTAAAGTTGCTGTCTGAACGATTGTACAGGGTGTCCGAAAAATGTCGCATTTCCCTGAAAAGGGTGATAGCTAAGGTCATTTGAAATAACTTTTTCCTTTACGAAAATGTTCACCGCGGTTTCGTTAAGGAGTTATTAACGAAAAACACGGACCAATCAGAGCGCGGCTACAGCGGACGCTTAGCAGCCCAGCGACAAGTAGCGCTGCGCTCCGATTGGTCCGTGTTTTTCGTTAATAACTCCTAAACAAAGCCGCGTTGAACATTTGTGCAAAGGAAAAAGTTTCTTCAAATGACCTCAGAAATCACTCCTCTAAAAGAAGTATAACATTTTTGGGATATCCTGTAACTAGGGTAAGAGATCCAATTACTGCGGGGGTACGGTGCCTATAATAATTATACTTATTTTTAAAGCATAATGAATATTAGCAAAAGAGATATTGAATTTTTTCATTAAATCAGTTAATGTTATATATCTCTTTTGTAATATTTATTATGCTTTAAAAATAAGTGTAATAGACACGGTAATTGGTAACGGCACAGTAATTGGGTCCCTTACCCCAGATGGTCTTTTTTTGTTTTTCTTCTTTATTTAATTACTCGCGCGGTACAGGAAATACGGGAGCACTATTAATCGTTGCTAACACACGCGTTTGTCTGTATTCTACAGATGTGCACGTGCCATAAGTGCATAAAGATCCGCCAGTCCGCCGATTGTAATCTATAATTACACAGTGCGGTATATAAACTACAATTTAGCCAGAAATGAACTGTTCGGATAATAGAACATTCCGGTGATAGAACGTTTCGATAACGAACCGTTTGATAATGTCCCGATAACGGAGGATCTACTTTGATCTACAAATTCATTAGCAGATTAACGAAAAGATACAACTAAATTAGTGATTAAATTTTGTTGGCTATCTAACCGATATTCGACGGAACACTCTTCTCGTCTAAGTTCACCCTTCTCGTATTTCATTAATAAAATGGAAATTGGAAAAAATATAGTTAAAATCATAGTGATTCCAATTTTTTAACATTTTTGCATCCTAAAAATCCTAATAAAGTATATTATATTTGAATATAAGAAAATAAAAATTAATTTCCACAACTAATCGAAGAATAGTGTCACTCGTGTATATGGACGTCATGTATGTTTTCATAATGATCCTTGCACTCGTTGCGTTGGAAAAAAAATGGTCAAAATTGTTTCTCACGATATATGAAAATTCGAGAAATCTTTAGAATACTTTATACTTCTTTAGAAATATGAATACCTAATGTTGAAAAACTTGGTAAAAAAATATATTTCCCTGTTCGAGTGTAGGTCGAGGAATGTGCTTCTATTGTTTTTCTAACGATTCTCTTGACTGTAGCCCGGCTAGGATTTTTCTTGTGAAAAATGGCCGGGCGTCCGGATGCTCGTGGGCGATGGGGCTCTGTCTAATTAAGTTGAACTGTTAATTGAGCTTACTCTGCTTCCTCGATGGTTTCCGTCATGGCGAGGAAGGCACAATTTAATATTATCGTAGCCATGACCATGTAATCGAAGTACTGATTCGTACTTAGGAAGATACAATACCGTCTTATAGGATTCCACGGTGAGAATATGAACCAACTGTTCGTCGCTGTGAATCTATGGATGTAGTTCTTACGAAATCTCTTCGAAACCACGCAAAACGTCTGGAACAGAGAGAAAAAGAACCATCGGGCCTCTATTAGTCCTCTCGAAAAGCATTTAGAGCGTGTTTAGTTGGTCACGTGACGAAAACAAAGAAATTTCGCGGGCGCGCAGAAAAAAAAAATCGTCCCGAAATAACCGCGTTTTCCATCGTGAAATTTCCACGAAAATATTTCTCGTTCATTTATTCGGCGATCCTTTAATGTATAATTAATCAACACGAATCTTGTCGTCGATTAGTTCGTTCATAAAAAAAGTTTGTTATCAATTTAAAAAATATTTGGACTATTAATTAATTTCATTAGATTAATTGTAAAAGGCAATGTAAAAGTTTAATGGAAATATCTGGTCAATTTCTAAGCAATTGTTTAAATAATAATTAATAACCATAAATTTTGTTATTAATTCATTCATAAAGAATTTTATTATCAAGTGATATTTTTAGTATCAATTAATTTATTAATTGAGAAACAGTTAAAATATATTACGGAATTTTTTAAATCATCCTCCGAAACAACTTTTAAAATTTTGAATTCAAATTATAAATTTTTGATGGATTATCACTTTATAATATTACAAGTATTGATTATATGTATATATTCTTAATTTTTGAATAATTATGATACGTATTGGTACATTTATTTTTATAAATGTGTGATTGTATGTATCATTCAAATACACAATTTTGTAATAATATAATTACAATGTTATATGTATAGTTGTACATATAATTGATGGATTACTCAAATCAAATTCATTTAAAATTTGGACGCTCCTACAAATTCTTTCATAGACAGTTGCAAAAGCAACCTCGGCTGTCATATATTTACTTTCATATCGATGACTTAATTAAAATTATGCAATATTTTCATTTCATTTGAATATATTAATTACTCCGTTCACACATACACAACACCCGCTCCATGTGGAATCTCACTAATTTGCTAATTAAAAACAAAGAAGCAGGTATTATACACTAACACACAGAAATTGTAAATAAAACATCAACAAAAAAGGTTCTGTATTAAAAAAATCAAATTTGTTAAAATCCTTTTATAAAATAAGAATTCCGTAAATAGATGAATGTCTAATTACAAAGCTTGCAGTGTTAAAATTTTGCATTCTAAATTGATAAACTTTAATGACTATACAATATCAGTTCTAAATCTTTAAAAATCCAGTTATTAAACTTGTAATATTAAAATCTAAAATTTTTAATTTATAAAATCTGTATTTGTGCTGTATCTAAATTCTGAATTTACACAAATTCATTTTTTGTTTAAATTTAAGACACGGTATGGCGCAACTGTCGAAAATTATTTGCGAGATTAGGGTTCATTTATCAGCCTCGCCGCGGAACCAAACAAAAAATTCGCACGATGACGCTTGCCGCTCCGTGTCAAGGCCGCGATTAATGATTAATAAAAAGCCTCGTTGGTAGATTGACCCAACGGTGGCCATCGCATCGTTTCCTAAATTTTTCTTTAAAACAGAAAGAAAAGAAAAACAAAGGTCTATTTTCGTGGCATTCATCGTTTTTCAACATTAAAACTGCTCACCGATGACTCAACATTTCACAGACCCAGCAATAACGATCGTACACGGTGTATCTACGTAAAAAAATTAGGTTGACAACGAACAGTATAACTTTTCGATGTGATCCCTTTGTTTTCGAGATAATCGACTGTAAACATCGTGGATGCGCTAGTTAGTGTTTCAAAGAGATGCTGAAAGTCAATTTTCTCAAAAACGAACCCTAATGGCGCCAATTTTTCATGGAGAATTATCCTGAATTTCGATTTTAGCCTCAGCTATTCCATAAGTGACGTAAAAGAACAGATAAGTGTCCGCGTACACTTAAAATAAAATTTTTTATAAGATGTATGGTGCAACAATTAAACTGCGGATGTTATGGCAAAAGTGAATAGGTAAAATTTCAAATAGTGGGAAGATTAAAAGAATTTCAAAATTCCTTGCGCTGTAACATCGAGGCAGACTCGCAATGATTTCAAACAAATATGTTATTAATTTCGAAAATTTCATTAGAAAACGTATAATGAAATTTTTTCATATGACGCTTTGCTTTCGAGAAAATCGATTTCGAAGATGCGTCAAGTTCGCATGCTTAGCGAATGCTACGAAGTAGAACCGGCAGGTCATGAACAGACGCATCAGACGATTCCTATTCAATAGCAAGCGCGCTCGCTGGATTTTCAAACTCGATTTTCTCGGAACAAAGCCCCGTCTGACAAAATTCTATCCTACACTTTCGATTAATTTTTTTTTATGCTTCCCCTTTTCTACTGCACCCGCGATTAATGAAAAACATTAATTTCTATATCCTGTGTCTTGCAATTGACGCACACTACTTTAATTTTGCACAAAGATCCGCAGCCATATTGCTATGTAGAAATTTTGTTACATAGTAATATTTTTGTGCTATAGCAATATTTTTATACCATAGTAACATTTTTATACTAATATTGCTATACAGCCATATTGTTATAATTGTTTTTTGTAATTAGTTGGTGGACGGGCGAGATGAAACGGAAATACAATGGCGTGGGAGGATGTATGGGTTTTTGAGGGCCACCGCACATGTAACAGTTCTTCGAATCGAGGCGTGTAATGGCGGGCAATATTTTAAAACAAACTCGTCTTATTTCTGTGCCAATTTCAGCGGCCATTTTAGATCCCGGTTATCGGACATGGTTGTCAGGCTCCGGCACACGGCCTAATATTGCTGACCGCGAAAGTATTGGCGCGGGAGCATGTCTGTAACGGGAGCCGCGGATCTTGTGCATTTACGGCGAATGCAAATGCAGCAGACGCAATAAAACATCGGCTTTCGAGCGTGGGTTAATGAATCAAGTTTCCATTTTTGTTCGACTCTCGAACCGTTGCTTTCAAACGACCAAGTTGCCCTTCGACTATTCTTCAGTGTATCGATAGCCGTTGCACCATATTCCGATAACTTAATAGCTGTCATCGACAATTTAATAAACGAACGTTTGAAAATCATTCGATCATCGAAAGAATCAGGTTTCCATAAAATCATATAATAATTTCATAATTTAAGATAGTTTGCATGAAAATCCGCCGTCTAGTTTTGTGGTACAGCGAGTTGTCAAAGTTTATGAAGAAAAGATTATTCTTTAATATCTTATAGGTTACCGAATAGGAATGAAACTTATACTAGTCTTTTTATATTTATATTTTTCCATGTAACCAAATATCCTAACAGTGCTTTTCCCAATAATTATTTTTAAAACTTGACTTGTCATTCTGTAAGCGAATCTCTCATAGATTCTATAATTTTTAGACAAAAAATTTACTAGTAATAGCCAAATATGTAGTCTGCAAGATGCAGCAAAAGTTATTTTAAAAATATTCTCAAAGATTTCCACCGACCTGGAATTAAGTGGTAGTAGTCTACAACGAAAATTGTGTGCATTTTCTACAAATTCCAGTATTTTCGAATTTAAGAGAAACGACTGATTAGCAACCATTACAAAAAGTTATCATGTTTTTGCTTAAAAAATTCCAATGTGCCAATATTGACCAGCAGTGGTCACCAAAATAATATTTCCTACAATCATATCTCCCAGAAAATTCACTATTTCCGTATGAAAAAATTACTAGCGTTCGTCGAATATATTCTCTAAAAGAGCAGTCGACAATTGTCCAAAAATTCCTGTCAGTTTTTCCACAGAAAATTCCCGAACGTGCAGGCGCAGGTGCGCGCGAGAGCCAAGTAGTATAGTCCCGCGATAAGTCAGACATCGGCGACAGCGGTGAAAGACTCGAGAAAAGACAGATTAAAAACGCAATCGTTCGAATTGCGGCGTGCCCGAGGGCCCATGGGCGGGACCCGATTATCGGACTTCGGCAATTAAAAGCGAGAACACCGTTTTTTTCTGTCGGCACATGTAGAAATTCTCCGCTTCAGGCGACCGCAAAAAATTCGCGTTACTCGCGTCATCGAACCGGACGAAGAGTTTTCCTCTTCCCCGTCGCGAAATACCTTTCCCCTCTGCTATCCTTGTAAACAACGCCCAGACTCGGTAAAGTTACTGGAAAAACTCCCACGGTATTTTGTTTCTTTTTTTTTTTGCCAACCGCCAAACAATTTTGTTTCCACTGGGAAGACAGACCAAGCAATAAATAACACAGAATACGCACATCAAAGGATTTAACCATTTATACGAAGAATATACTAATTTCGTAATTATTGTGTTGTCGTATTGGTGATAAGAACCAAACAATTTTTGCCACAACAAAGACGAACTAAAAAATAAATGACAGGGAGCAGACAGTAAAAGGTTGAACAATTGATCTAAAAAATGTATTAGAAATGAACTGATTGTTAACGGAAATGAATTTCTATAGAAACTTACGTGTGAAGAAATTATTTTGCATAATTATATTGCATAACGTTTACTTTCAAATTGACTTTTATTGTAATTCTGAACGGTTTTATACTGAATTTTACTCTGTTGCAATTTTGTTTAAATTTTAGTTTCAATGTTTATTTTCTAGTAAACATGTGCTGCAATTATAATTTTAATCTTTTACATCAATTTTTTTTTTGTAATTTCATGTAAATTTTAATTTAAAGTGTGAATTGTTTTAAAGTTTCATATTTGCAGCAAAATTTATGGCGTTTCTGTACTATACAAGCTCTTTTATCGCTTAGGACGACAAAATTGTATTTAACGACGTGCGCTGTGCTTCATGCTCGGCCACTGTTGGCACAATTGGTTAATTTCCTTCAAATAAAAACGCCAGACATTCATAATGTATGGATCAATACTAAGATTACAAATACCGAATATTCCGTGAGCCACGGCCACAATGTTACACGGAACCATTAACTGTGCCAATACATTATAATCCAACAGTTTCTTCAGTTAGATGCATACTAACTTCCATTCGGGTTACAGTGCCACAAGAAATCCAAAAAAAAAAATGTAGAATCGATATAAGAATCTAACTTTACTAATATCTAGAACAAACACAAATTACTCTGTATTGTATCTAAAGCCATGTACAGTCGGTAACAAAATCAGTGTATACCTATCACATTTAAGGGAATTAAAATATCAAAAATTCATTTAAATAAATTTTTTATCAATTAATTTCATCGATTTCTCGGCAATTCTTTTATTAATTTTTGAATCAATTCTTTTGATGAACATCTTATCTATTACTAGACTCAGTTTTTAAAAAATGGAATTTTGAAAGGAAACCTTTTTTCCCAAAAAAAATTTTTTGAAACAACTATTAATTTTTTAATAAAAAAATTCATAACAAAATTGCAATAAAAGAGAGTAAAAAATTATTCTCGAAATGTTTGCTTTCATCAGAAATAATATTATACCTGTGAATTTGGATAAAAATATTTTCTATACAAAATACAACACCTTTTTTAAAACAAATGTCCATATCACCCAACAATCTTCACATTCAATTGTTATTTAAGAAGCTTATGAAAAAATAAATTTTTCTTCCAATACGTCGGTTGTATTAAATTTGATTAGACTCTGTTCGATACCACAACAAGTCTAAAATTCTCAGTAAAATTTGTTTTTAAACTGTTAAAAATGACCCCTGTTCGAAGAGATAAAAATAAGCTTTATTCTAAACAGTTAAAAATAAACCCTATTCGAAATAAACTTCAATGCAAAAGGGGATCGGATTATTCAAAACTAACCGAACGCTACAATTCGAAATGACCAAACCTTTCAGTTCCTCTCCCACAACAAAGAAAGGATTACTCATCCCCCGGACACAAGCCATCATCCCCCCTACCACAAGAATCCGAAAATCTCAATAATAGCCGCGTCATTATGCTTGCAAGCGATCCGAATAGAGTATCGGATTCAGGCCACCTATTTCGGTGTGAGCGAGATCAAGCCGGTGAACCGGGCATCGATTAAAAAAGCCAGGACGAACCTCGTCATATATAAAGTTGTCGATCTCCTCGAGCGGCCTGCCGTAGAGGTCGGTGGGGAACGGTTCGTATTTGTTTGGAAGCACCGCGCCGTCTTCAACAGACATCCGCCTCTTCGGTTGAAACCCGTAGTCCCTTACAAGCTGCACAGTCCTGTTCTCCAACCTGTCCAGACTCTCCTTGGTGAACAACTTCACGGTCTGCTTCCCACCGGTCGGTGTTTTCACGCTTCTGTTGCCGTTGTCGTTCCCAGATTCTCGACCGGGGTCGGGTACGTCCCCGTTAACGTTAGCACGTGGCGTTCCAAGCGGGTCGACTTGAATCTCGGCGCTGCCCGAATCACCGGTGCCGGAATCGGCTGAAGTACCCGCCACTGCGGTCAGGGGAGGCCTGAGTCTCGCTACGTCCCTGGCCCTGGTGGTCTCCCCCCTCTCCGCGACCGCATCGGGGTCCGTCGAGTCCCTGAAGGGGGTAGCGCGTCTAGCGTCAGCCGTCGCCACTCCCCTCCCTTCGGTTGGTCGGCCCTCGTCGTGATTAGCGAATCCGCGACGAGTCTCCTCAGCGTAGGAAGCCAACGGGTAACTGGCGAAGATGGGAGAGGGTGTCTCGCAACCGTCGGTCTCGTGACCCGGGTACTCGGGGGGACTGAGGCCTTCAAACCCCGGCGGTGAGGCCTTATCGCCATCTTGAGCGGTGCCGGTCTCGCTGGCCGGCGAGATGAGGATCGAGGCGGACGCCTTCCTGCCGCTCGATGTCGGCGCTTCGGCGTCCCACGGTTGCCTCTCGCCAGGAGAGAATGGCTCGCTCCACTGGTCCCTAGCTCGTTGGGGCCCGTCCCGTCTGGAGAGCTCGTATCTGGGCCCGGCATGCTCGCCCCTCCTCGTCGGCTGGGGCGTTCGCGAGAGGCCGATCCGCTGTCGGTCGGATAACTCGAACTCTTCGGCAACGGGTGCCGCCGGCAGGTTCAAGCTCCGCTGGCTGCCGACGTCGTGGGACAATCGAGCGCCCCTGTGAACGAGCTGCTCTTCTCTGGAGAGGCGGCTCGCGTACAGGCCCGCCACTCGAGGCCGATTAGCGAAGCCATTGTCCTCGGAGCCGTCGCCCGGAGAGCATCCCTCGCGGCCGCCTCCTTGCGAAGGTATCATTGGGATCTGTTGGTCCTCGGCTCATCGAAGTCTGCAGCCCGAGCATCAGGCGGGCCTCACGCGACTGGCCCCGCGGGGCCAGCGTCCTCCACCTGCTGCTCCCCCGGCCTCGAACGGAGCCCCGGGGACGATCGCCTCGGCCCCAACATCTCGTGTATCCCGGTTGTTGCCGCCTCCCGAGGGCTCCCTCGAAATTTCGAAGAGCGGGATGATGCGGTGTTCCGAGCTATCGACTGAGCGCGCCGAATGTGTGTCGCGCGGGCACGGTATATAGGCTCTCTCGGCTTTTCTCGTCGATGACGCCGCTGCGACGCGACGCGCGTTCCGCCTCCGGTGTCGAGACGGTGGTGGATCGCTAGGGGCCTAGTCCGGCCTGTCCTGCGACGACTCCTGCGTTGTTTCGGCGACACGCGATCCTACGGCGATTCGCATCGTGCACTACTAGCACGGTGTAGGAGGAGGGGGCGAGAGAGGGGAGGCTGGCAAAGGGTTTCGAAACGGGGTTGGTTTCTCGCACGGGGAATATTCCTCTTGGACTGACTCGACGCTGGGTCACTCTCGGTTCCGACACTCGCGAGCCTCGGTCACACACATCTACACACACACACACACATACACACACGGGGACACCACCTGTTCTAGCCGAGGACCGCTGGGCGAAACGTGTGCCCGATACTACTCGGACGATGAGATGACAACGTCGTCGTGCCGATGAATACGGCTGCGGGGAGGGGTGCGGGCGGGCTGACACAGTGACGAGTACAAAGGGGGAGCGCGCGAGCGTGTCCGAGCGGAGACGCGGGGGAGAAAGTGGCACGTAGCGGGGCCGGGAGAAGGAGAGACAGCCCCGCGGCGGTCTGCAACCTCTCTCTCTCTTTCGCGCGAGTCATATAGCTCGATAAATCGTCTCGCGCTCTCGGCGGCGGCTCTCGTCGAGGGTGCGAAATCACGGACCACTCTCCGGACGAGAACTGTGACGACGCGTATGGGAGCCGAGTCGATTCGCTCTTCGCTTTTCGCCTCGCGCGCGCGCGCGTATCGAACGCAAGGCTTTCTCGTTTTAGGGTTGCCAGATACGAGCGGTAACGTGCACACGCGCGTCACGGGTTATCGCTGCCGCGAAACTAAGCAGACCGACACGGACGTTCTTCGGCCACCCTTAGCGCTAACCCCCACCACCGAGCCCGACCCCTGCAGGTGACGAGGCGGACGCTTAATCGCTTGCACGGCCTTGCCGATCTAGCGAGCTGCGGCGCCACGGTGTTTTATATTCTGCCATTATTTACAATATTTTCTCATCGCATTTCTCATTTATCGTTTAATCCGTTACGTTAACGATCGCAAGGGCTTATGCTTTTGACGATTTTATGGTAGCCATAAAGCCTGGACTCGTTCAAATCCCCATGCATTCAATCTTTTTCACATATTTTTGAATTAATGATTTGAACTGGCCACAAGAAAATTCGAGTTTAAATGAAACGTTTTTTTTTTCACTCTGGGTGAAAATGGACCCGACATCCGCCACTCGAGGGTTAATCACCAAGATTTTCTGTGATATTCAATGATGTTGCACTTGATTACAACGCATACTTTTATACCTCAAACGTAAATTAATTTGTGATCACGCAAGAACATAGAAATGTACAATAATCTTGGTATTGGTCAACAAAATCAATAAAGAAGTTTGTAAAGAGAAATTGATAGTACATTTCCCGTCAGCGGCAAACACGTGTGACGACGACGAATTTATAACTTTTATGGAATAATATCTTTTCTCGTATTTCAAAAGAGGATAGAATGTATTTAATAGAACAATATTTAATAGTCACTAGCAGTAATATCAAAATCGTAAACTCATTATCAATGTTATTTACTATGTCTACAACGGGAAATTTTTGTTGCATAGACATGTGTCCATAGAAATTAGTTTTGCAACTAATTTAACAAACATTTATCAAACCTGTATATCTTATAAATTCAAAGTAATCATGTACACATTAAATAAAAATACTTGCGAGATTTTAAGTATATTTGTATCAAATGAAAGTTTGATTTCATTAAATGTACAAGTATAAAATACATTTATACTAAAGGAAATTGTGTCTAATAGAATTTAAAATTGTAAAATATCTGTTAAATGAAAATACATTCGCAAGGAGTTTGAATTCAAACTTCCCGCGTGCGTCTCCTCATACGCAACCCGACCGACACCGATGCGTTTAGCAATTCTAGCAGAGAGGAAAATTCCTCGCTTCTAGCCTTGATTGCGGGAAATATTTAAATATTTAAACAAATTCCCACTTCACATATTCACCATGGCAATCCAAAATCTCACCCCCTACACCACCTTTTAAATGTCGCATAAAATAAAATCTGCGAAAAGTCAAAACGTCATGGCGAAAAAAAGGAAACAGGGTCGAACAACGCAGCAGTGGCGTAGGAGCACATCGTGTGCCAAATTAATGTAGCTTTTGCACCACAAAGAATATTAAAATGAAATTTTCACTCAAAGATATTAAGAAATATTTGCTTCCTGATTATATACAACGTCATCATGTTGTATTTGTTCAAGCATTTTCTTTATTTTTTGAATTGTATTACCCTGAAAAGTAACAAACAGAAAATATCAAATTATTTCGTCAGGATATGATGAAAAAAAAGTAATTCTTTCGGTACCTGCAGGTGTATATAAATGTTCATTGTAATTGCAAATTGTACTTGAGAGTGGAAGACATGATTTTTTAATAAATTGGGGTACTTGAGAAGATTTTTGGTTTCCATGGTAGAAAGTTAAAATGAGAATTTGTTTGAATATTTAAATGTTCGCCTCAATTAAAGAAAGAGGTGTCGGACGCAGCGGTGTCGAGCAGGTTGCCTACGAGGTGGTGCACGCGGGAAGTTTGAATTCGAATATCGCACGGACGTATCTTTATTTCATATATGCTTTACAATTTTATATTTTATTAAATATAGTTATCTTATTAAATATATTTCATAGTTCCATATTTTATTAAAGACAATTCTATGTCATAAAAATGTATTTTAATACTCGATGAATATTTGATTGGATGATTAAATGAACGAGAGCAGAAAGTATAATACTTGCAATAATCACAAACCGAGTTCCTTTTATAACTGGAAAGCTAAAAAAAAAATAAACTATCTATTTATCTATCAATCTACCTGGAAATATATTTTACACTTTCATATATTATCAAATCAAAATTTTATGTGACATAAATATACTTAAAATCTCGCATATATTTTTATGTAATATCTGTATAATTAATGTATTGTAGTAATATCAACTGTGTATATTCATGGCAGGAGTTTATATGATATGCAGATTTTATAATTGTTTATGAAATTATATGTCAGACACAAACAAATTAAAATTAGAATGACACTGATTTTTAAAAATTTAATTTCTATACACATATCCGTATATATTAAAAGTTTCCCGTTGCACACATTGCAAACAATATTGTAAAAAATAGTGTTAATAATGAAATCATTAATTTAACATTATTAAAAGGTAAATCACTAATATTACTAAAAGTAACGTAAATAGTACTACATTTTAAAACATATATCGTTTGGTGTAATCTAAAATACAAATTGCTTTCATATGTATGGATTAGGAATTTATTTTGTTTATTCTCGTAATTACGTCATTTACTATATATATGCAGAAAGTTTATACAACATGCAGATTTCATAATTATTTACTAAACTGTTTTTCTGATCCACAGAAATAAAAAGTTAGACTATTTTGATTTTTGATAAATAAAGTTTATAAATATCTCTCCACTATAAAAATTCCCTGTTACATACATTGTAAATACTATTGTGAAGAATGTAAATCGCTCATATTATTAAAAATAACAAAGTATTATTATATTAAACATATATCATTTGGTATAATCTAAAATACAAATTGCTTTGATATTACAATTAAATTAAAATACTAAATAATTGCAAATATGACATAGGACAGTACTATCTTCACTATCATCATTAGACAGAAGATTTTCATGCAAACTCTCACGTTCAAAGAATTCCTTTCATCGATTACACTTCGTATCAATAAAAATCAAATAAGGATAATATCCAATTTTATATAAAATAAGAATGTTTTAATTTGTATGAACGTTGTCTTGTACTTGAAAAATTTGCATACGCCGTAAGCGCATAAAAATCCATAATCCAATCACCATAGTCGAGCGGTTGTACTAAAAGATTGTAGTGTAAACAATGTATTTATTTTTACATTAGTAGTTCAACATTGGTACATATCCATATAAAGATGCATAGTAACGTCAGTACTCATAACACCCATATGCTCATGCTAATTGCATACGTGCTCGCATACTGTATCTGTATATATACATATTTATACTGAAAATCGACAGCGTCGATCGGAAATTCATTTTTGGTTCGCATTTGAAGATAAGAAAAATCGATCTAACCAACAAGTATCCTATTATACTTTCTAAAATTTCCGTTGCACTCTGCGTCAATCAAAATACTCTATTGTAGCTGTGAGAGTCAGCCACCACCCCTCCGTAGCTCTTTTCAATTATTCAAAAGTTGATTCAAAAGAAATCAACTGAAATGTGATGCTTTCTCTCTATCTTGATTATACCTGTTTGGTTAATTCTAGTCACTTTAAAATCAGAAGTTCGTTTAAAAAATTAAGAGCTCGTTCGCGCTTACATCGACGCATGTGATGTACATGTATTCATACTTCATGTATGAATACCTATCGGAACTCCGAAGCAGTTTATATGATGTAGTACGTCCGAAATAATTTACAAAATAAGTATCTCAGAATTTTTGGTATGTAAATTGTAAATTGAATTTGCTAATTCGACCTACACTCTCGAGATTCAAAAATATTTAAAAAATGCTCTAGCTATTAGGTCCTAGCATAACTTTTCATGCACGCGCGATTTTGTTACACCCACTCGTTAGCAGTATTTTTGATTATTACATTGCAAAAATATATTAATCTTTGAAATTGCAAAGAATATTAGAGAGTTTCATCCCTTTTAGAATTAAAAAGTCGAATGCAGTTGAAAGCAATTCCTTATGGTTTTCTTTTCGGTTCCTACTACATTATAAAACGCTTCTTGCCATTCTCTCTTATAAAGTTTTATATACATCTCAGTTGAACAGTACGGAATTAGGATCTTCGTTGTCGAGCTGCTTCACGTGTCTCAGCACGTCCTTCTTCGTGATGACTCCCAACAGTCGGCTGCAACAGTACTCGTATTATATTGTGTTTGATTTACATTGTAATTAAATTATGCTCGTTATTAAAGTAATTAACAATTGAATTGATTGCAAATTTTAATTGTGTAATTCAGTTACACTCGTGACTGCAGGAAACGGTAATTGAAATGTTTGAATTATGGGATTCAATTACGTCGCAACATTAATTAAATTATTATGTGATTATAGTAGCGCGTAATTAAATTACAATGTAGCTCAATTGCTATGCTGTGAAATAAAATGTTAAAAATACGCACCCATTATGCGTGACAAGTGTCTGCCTCAACCCTAACTTTCTAAACATATCAACAACGGTTTCCATAGGTGTCTGGTCTGTAATAGTAATCGGAGCCATGTCAAGGATCTTCTTCAACTTCAGAGGCGGTGGGGAGTGGTTCTGAATGTTGTTTCCATTGGTGAACAAAACTAACGACTGTCCGGTAATCTCTTCCGTCATGCGTTTAGCATTTGCTATTGCAAGATTCAAATCTCTACGCGACACAAAACCAACGAGATACTGTGACTCCTTTGACACTATCACGGGGAAGCCATTATGTTCCGTTTCCTTCAACAAATTCTCAACATCCTCGACTGTCATAGAATCCTGTGTGAGTACGTGGAGGGCTTCGTTTCGTCTAAAATAAATTTAGATATTTTGAAAAATTATGATACAGTAACATATACAGGTACATAGTTACTAATGATCAGAAAATTTTTAATTAATCATAATGGTTATTTGTAACCAAAATCATTTAAAGAATAAAATTAATTCTTGTGCCACAACTTTCAGAATTTTGGTTATAACAATTATGGTCTCTGGTACTTAGCAAATCATTTACTTAGGCTGCATGACATCGGCAGCGAGGGTGGTGTGTTGAAATTCATCCTTGCTGTCAAGGAACGGGTACCCGTTTAGGTCAATGTGCGCGTCGTAGATGCCCTGCTTCCCAAGAGCGTCGCCGACCCATTTGCTGGCCATGGCTGCAGCCATCAGGGGCACGATGTACCTGACACCCCCAGTTAACTCAAACATAATCACCACTAGGGACACTGTCATCCTGGTGACACCACCAAGGACAGCAGCGGCTCCTACCATCGCATATAACCCCGGAGTTATGCAGTCTACGCCTGTCGAGCATTCTTCACTGAACATCCAAATGTGTGGATAATTGTAGGCGAGTTGCTCCATGCCTATGCCAACTATGCGGCCCATTATGGCTCCAAGGCAAAGCGACGGGATGAACAGTCCGCAAGGTACTTTCATGCCGAACGTAAATATCGTCATGACGAGTTTCAGGATTAATGCTAATACTAGCAGCCATATTGCCTTGTAGACACCGGGTCCAGCTGCCGCTATCTCTATCGCTGACTTTACTGCGGTGAAGTTTCTATTGTAGTCGCTGAATAAAAAAGTAACCACTTGTTAGACCAAGGTCTACCGAATCGTTTTATGCAAGCAACGTATTTGCACAACTTTAACGATTAAGTTTCATCTCATCTGATGTTTAACCATTCTGTCAATTTGACTCACAAGGGGACACGTTGGGTTGCGAAAATGAGGAACGGATGAAGGGTTACAATCTATAAGTATAGTTGATGGTCCATTAAATATTACGAACCATAAAATGTCAGCGTTTGAAACCCCACACTGACTGAACAACAGATAAATGAGTTGACTTGTACTCATTCTAGTATACGGATTTGGATATCCAATCACCGCCGTTGCCACTGTCACTATAAGAACCTCGGTGACCGGGTACTGACCCAACTTCGACGTCTTACGATACCGGCACCAAAACAAGTTTGCCTTGATAAACAAAGTAGCGATCACCCCCTAGAAAACAGAAGAGAAGTATTAAAGTGTCCATTGTATATGACAATGATCTTGGAACAAAAGCTTACTCCGATTATCCCAAGCATGACAAAAGGTATCAGCTCGAAGAATATCCAGGGCTTGTTGTACTCGACGTAAAAGAGCACCGAGTGCTCGTTGCCAAATGGGTTTATCGATCGCAGTATGAAAGCAGCTATTAAAGCGCAGAAGAATGACCGCCATAACGTTTTCAGCGGAAAATAGTAGCTCACCTGGAAAATTAATATATAATTATTGTTTATTTTTCGTAGGAAGAGAGACCTGAAATTCACTGATCGTCATGATAGCTGTTCACTCCATTGCTACGTTACACATCTAAAGTAACAGCATTGAGATAGACAGCTATTAGGTAGCTATTAGGTTGTTGCGTATGAAATATCCGATTTTTAACAGTAGCGCAAGAAAAAAGAAACATTACTTTAAATAAGAAGTACAAGTTTCTTGATTGTATTATGGTGGGAATTGAATTTTTCGGTCGTTCGTATCCATCATTTATAAGACTGTGATCACCATTTTCGAGTTTTTTTCTGGCATCAACAAATAGTGCATTCATTTACCATTATATTTTGACCAAACATCACATAATGCTATCGATACGTTTACTTCTCCATCCACACAAAAAATATACATAACAATCACAGTGAAATAAATTCTATTTAAAATCAAAATTAAATATCTAAATAAAAACTGGTGATAGGACCTTAAGACTATAATAGTATTTCTAGATCAAAGGCTTCATTACATTTGCATTTCACAGTCGAACATTTCATATGTATCAACCTATTATAATTATGAACGCATTGAAAGTCTCTTCTTTCGAGGAGCAGATCATAGCAATGGAAGTATAATTTGGCAAATATATTTATATTATCGTGGTTTGTTTTTCAGATTCTTACTTCTTCAAGACTGAAGAGAACGCCTCCAATTGGAGCACCGAAAGCAACTGATACTCCAGCAGCAGCTGCCGCTGACAAAATCTCTCTCTTTTTAGCTTCGTTCCTACCATATTTTGGGAATAGATAGGAGAATATGTTTCCTATGCAACAGGCTATGTGGACCATCGGACCCTCCTTGCCTAAATTCAAACCTGCAGAGACTGATAGGATCAGACCCACCGACTTGATTATCAACGTCCATTTTCCTAAATATCCACGAATAATGAATCCACTTAGAATAGTTTTTATCTATAACATAAACAACACAGAGTTATTATCCTATTCTATAGTTTCCACTGTCCCTCATATTGTAAGCTTTTCGCGTTTTGACAACCAGTAGATTCCTACAGTTAAAATGTTTCTCTCCTTTTGACTGTGTGAACACATTTAAATGTTAATAATGTTACAAAAAATATATATATTATTGTATCCAGAAAAGTCTATAGAATTGTTGTATCTTGGAAACATTCGCAGTTAAGTAAGAAAAAATTCTTATGGTTAAAAAGGTAGTTTTTCTTTTAAATTATACTTGTAAATAGACACAGCGAACTTTATGCATTTATGGTAAAAATGAGTAGATACAATTTAAAGCAGGAGGTAGATTAAAAGAATTTAAGAGCTTCGATGTATTAGTCCCGGTTTATCAAAATTATTAAAAGAAGGAAGAACTTCCTGTTTGGCGCCTGTTCATTGTAATCGATGTAAACCACTTTTATTTTGCATAAAAATCCGCAGACTACTTATAAGAATCACCCAGCAGTTCTCAAAACGCAAAAGAACTGTTGGACAGCAATTTCTTTTGCATCCATACATACTTCAGGAATACCAGAGCCACAGGCGTATGGAGCGAACATTCTTACTAATGATGCAGACAGGGAAGCAAACAAAAGAGCCCAAGCTATGTAGAACATGTACGAAATCATGTAAGGCCCTGCACCATCTTTCGACTGGCTAAATACTTCTGGCCATGCCAGCCACTGGAACAAACATGAAATAATCAAGCATTAGAAACAAGAGAGAACAAAATCTAACTATCTAACCTATCTACCCTTTCTATTGCACACTTTACTATTCTTTGGCTTTTCCTTCCTACGAAAGAAATATACCTGAGAACAGTTGCCACCATCAAAAGTTGTCTCGTTGTAACTCCAACAACATTGTTCTTTGTTCAACCAAAAAGCTTGGGGACATATACCAAACTTTAGGTCGGTCATCCAGGAGGCACCTATATCTATGATACCTGCTGCAACTCCTGTAAAGAGGCCGACCAATAAAACACACAGCCATCCAGACCACGCATCATGAGCACCCTTGATTAAACCCCAAATGGAATCGTGCTTTTTCTTGACAATGTATCGGTGTCGCATTCTATCTCTGGCAATATCTCTTTGCCAGTCGATTGTGTGGAAATCATCGTATTGGCCAATTCCAGGGATATCATCGGAATCCACTGAAACTGAAACGATGAAGATTAAGGATTCAATGGGAGTAACACTTACGTTAGGAGTTATCCGACACAATCTCGAAAGAAGTCACTCACTGTGAGAGGAAGCATCGTCAATTCGAATACAATTGTCTGAGAAAATAGTATTGTCTCCCTGATGAGAGTTTACGTTGTTGACCTCCAGCATGTCGTCGTCACTGCTCAGATTACTATCGCGTCCAGCAGTTCGATTCTGCGATCGCGCATCCTCTACAAAATGCACATCATCTGAGTTCTCTACCTGTTATGGTAGAAACAAAAATCTTTTACTAATTCTCACTTTCGTCTCTCTCGATTGAAATGATTTCAGGGTAACGTACCTTCGTATCAAGTGATTGGTATGTCGTTAATGTGTTTTGATAATTTTGTGGAAATGTATTGCTCAACAAATTTGTGCCTTTCAGTGGAAACTTCTCCATTGCATCGCAACCTGTGAAGCAAGATTTAATATGACTTGAAAATAATCAATATAAGATACACTATAGAAGAAAAATGGTTTAATCAACTCCTTTGTAGACGGTAAATACAATTTACAGAGTATCTTACGATCACCTTGGACTGTTTTACCTCCAAGCATAGTGAAACTGTACTGCTCTAGAAGAGATTACCATGTTCTTAGTCTGTACATACTTTATATTGGATTATGCTAATGAATAATTCATAATTGCTGCCTGTAGCATTAAATTGTAATCTCTTCATTAAAATTCATTTCGTCACATTCTATATTAATTTGAATAAAATACTAATATAAAAAAATATATAGTTTTATAAAATTACATTAAATTTTTATAATAACTTTGATACTAAGACAATGTTCAATAGATGTATATTTCTATTAGCGAAAATTCACACATTCATTTAATTACTGAATAGAACATATCCAAAATGATTTACAATTTACATTGTGTTTCAATTACATAACAATTTAATTACCACATAAGTACAATATAATTGAAATTATATGACACTAAAAACAATCCTAATCAAAGTTAAATATATTTAAAGTATAATATAGTCAAGATAGAACATAATCGGTAATGTAATTAAAATCGAATCAAATTGAAACACAGTATAATTGAAATCTAACATAAATGAACTTGTTTATAATTACAACCGAACGTAATTGAAATCAAATATAATGTAATTCTGGTTCAATTGCATTGTGCTTTGTAGTTGTACTTGAGGAGCAATTACGAAATACATTGTTCAATTGTAATTGAATTAAATAAGAGATCGGAATTACTTCATAATTATAACTCATAGAGAAAGTTAATTATAATTCCAAAAAACTATGCCACATTTTAATGACAAAGTTGCAAACCATTTCTGTTACAATAATATACACGTAAAAATTATAAATTAATTGTGTGTTCGTATCAGAAGGTTATGCTAATCTGCTAATTTCACGTGATCTAATTGGATTTTTTTGGCTCAGAAAGAAAGATTTTATCATATCACTGAGACTTTTAACAATGACAACAGATAAGAAACAATAACAGACGTACAGACGAAAATTTTTGACGACTCCAATTATACAAGTGAGGTTAGAAACGTCCATGTGAAAGTACGAAAAACCGTTCTTAAAGTGAAAGTTAAGCGAACAAATATTTCACTGGAACATAAAACACGCCTCGATCCGTGTCGAAATATGCAGTGAAAGAATGTTCGTTCTTTGGAGGTTAGGTTCAACACCGTAATTCGAATGGATCAAGATGTTCATTTGCTGTTTCGCACTTACCATTTTTTCAGCCACTGTATTCCTCAGCTTTCCGTTCATAAGTCCCTTTGTTCTTTTTAACAGTTCAGCAACGAAGGATATCGTTTATTTCCATTGAGATGACAATTCCACCGCACAAATATCCTTTTCGACCACGAAGAAACTATAATGGAAATAGGCAAAAGGGACACTTGTCAAAGCCAGTCAAAGCAGATCCCTTCTCTCTCACCTGTTCGGCCTTCTTTCTTCCTTATTTAATTAAAGTGTGTCACCGCGCGCCATCTTTCCATTCCCTGTTGAACAAGCTGTTTCGTTAAATATTTCTACATTCCTCAAAGTATTTTTATTGTATATTTTTCGATATAGAGTAGATCATTTTCTCGATATATTTCGAATTTTATCATTTTCATCATTATATTTTGTACTTTTAATATATATATATATATATATATATATATATATATATATATATATATATATTGAAATTAAAATATTATTTTATTCTGTATTTTCTATGCATTCGAAACTGTTAGTATTATCTTATGTTTCTCTATATTTCTACATAAACCTTAACATTACATATTTTGTTTTATTATTTCGCTTTAAAATATCTTCCCATGACTTTGAGATTATTTTATATGTTATTATTTCGCTTTAAAATATCTTTTCATGATTTTGAGATTATTGTTTGACAATTCTGGTAAAATGCCTGATATTATCTTAAAAGTATTAGGGGTAAAATGAAATTAAAGTATATTGAAAGAGGCCAAAAGATGTTTTCTCTTATTGTCTCTCTTTTGTACATACATTAATGAAAATTCGAAGTGTATGTACAATATATTTTGTAAACCTTTTAATACTGGATCGATTGGAATTTCAAATTCCAGTTTCCATACTTCTCAGTTCTTCTTTTGCTGTTACATTCGCAAAACCTTGATATTTAATAGGGTAGGCCAGCAGATTTCCCTTATTCCAAGTGTAAAGTTCCTGAAAATTAACAAAATCGAATACTCAAATACTCTATCATTTCTTGCTTTTAATTAAAAGGGTTTACCTTTGTTTTGTGATTGTAACTAACGGCCGTAGTTTTATGATAAGGATTTGTGAACGATAAATGAACGGGTATAGTAATATTTTTATAAAGATCGAATGCCAATCTGGAAAAGACCATTATCAAATAGACAATGCGCTTGTTTTTGCTATAGTAAAACTAACTATACCTTATTTTCATGGTTTCTTCGGTGACACTATGAACAGCATAAAGTACTCCTCCGGCAATAAACATTTCTCCAAATTTATGGTGATCAATACTAATGTTCCATGCATATTGAATGTTCATGTTACTAGCATCCATTTTTACTACAACTGTGTTATTCGATGGTAACCCATATATTATCCACAATCCTGTTAAAAAATATATATCTAATGTTCAAATGTATACAAGATTATAAAAAAGTAGTCTATTCTACGAAATCGTTTTACGCAAGAAAGATCTGCATAACTTTAACAAAACTCGAATCTAACGATTTGATATTTTCTGAAATCAGCATTAAAATCTAATTCTACAAGATTGACAATTACCATTTTCATCGACATTGAAATCAACATAATTAAAATTGTGATTGGGCGTGTAGAGATAATTTCTCGTGTTCACTAGTAATCCTGGAAGGTGCAGTTCACATCGTGGGAAGTCCTTATCGCATATATGATCAGAA
The DNA here is from genome assembly GCF_050948215.1 of Halictus rubicundus. NCBI lineage: Eukaryota > Metazoa > Arthropoda > Insecta > Hymenoptera > Halictidae > Halictus > Halictus rubicundus. Next base: position 7,866,647 of record NC_135159.1, on the reverse strand, counting down.
ATCGAGTGTAGATTGAAGCGGAAAATGGAAGACCGATTTATGGGATTGTAAAAGAATGACTTGTTGTACACTATATGCCCATTTCCCTGAAAATAAATAATAAATCATTTGGAATGATTTCATTTCTCGTATAATAAATCGTTAAAAATACTGCAACACACCTGAAACGGATAGGGTAATGCAATGGGATACGAACTGCCATTTTTAAAGTGATCTTTTGACTTGTACTCAAAAATGAAAGAAGTATCATTCTTCCTGGTAACCCAAAGTTTGTCGGAGGAACCATCCATTTTCGAAGATGCGTCATGCATCCAACTTCCATAATGATCATCCATTGTGCCTTTCAAAACTGGCTTTCCTAAAGCTTCTATTACACCATCTGCGGAAATTTTAATGAGTAATTAACACATCAAACTCAAAAAACATTTAAGGGAGAGGCTCAGCTTAAAATAACAAAAATAAGGTGATGTTTATGATTTTTTTGTAAGACACTATGAAGTTGTTCTATTTTAAACTCTCAGGATAATTTATCCCATGCTCAAAAAATGTGTACTAACTTCTTTGTTGAGAAATATGTGATATTATATAAATATTTCAATTTTTTTCCTGAAACTTTACGAATATAATCTGTGTACGTGCTACTATTAGTTAAAGCAAGAGAAAACAATCAATTAAAAGTTTTCAAAGCTCCTCCCTAGTATAGAGTTCAATTGACCTGCCAATCGTGGCGGAAGTCCAGTAAAGTTAACGCTTCTTAGAGGCTGTACGTTTAAATATTCTGCAACGTCTGTAAAAGTGCATCTCAAAACTGGACAAGCTGCGCAAGTCTCGCGTGCTGCACAGAGTTCCTCTAAATCAACGTGTTGTGGTGCTGGATCTCCATAAGCAACATGTTTTCCGCTCTTTAATTTCTCTACGTTCTTTATATCATCTGAAATTATTTAAAATATTAAATTTTTCATTAATTCTCTACTTTGATAATATAGTTCATGATAAGTGTCTAACCATTGACTATAAACAAGCCCTTGGTAATGTCAATATCATTCTTGGCAACGCAATGGTAGGTGCCGTTGTCCGCTAAAGTTATTCTCGTAATTTTCAATCGCATTTTCATCTGAAAAATCATTATAATATTATTCATTGTACATTTATCATTTACCGTATGATATAATATTATTTACATTACCTTATAAATATCTCTCCTATCATAAACCTCTGTTCTGTACTTGTCAGACATTTTCAGTCGACGACCATCGTCACGTTCCCAGTAAAGAATGGGTTCCGGGTGTGCTTCGACTTCACATTCTAGGGTCGCAGTGCCCTGATTGCGTACATGGATTATCTGGTTTCGTATTCGAATGAATGGCGCAACTGAAAAATTACCCTTATTTCAGTAACAATCAGATAAGCTTGCACTGAGATACTCACACTTTACTTGAAGTTTAAACCTCTTCACTGCTCGAGGGGGGACTCCATTGTCAGCTACACAAGAGTACTCTCCCATGTGCTCCCTGTTCACTACGCTGATGTTAAATGTGTGTCCAATAATAGAAGTCACTATACAATAAGTTTCACAAGTATGAATAGAAAGAACAGAAGAGAATGTGAGTGTTTGTAAAAAAATATTTTAAATATCGCTGATTGTCATATTTTGCATTACCATGCCAAGATCCTACAGGTATGACACTACCATCGGTTCTAAACCACTGAATAACAGGTTGAGGCTTTCCACTCGCTGCACATTTCAATCGTATGTTGGTTCCTTCATAAGCTGAAATTAGTCCTGTGGAGTTCGTGGTTGCTGGTAACATTCTATCATCTGAAAAATTTTGGAACAAAGTTGTTGGTCAAAAGACAATTTCTGAATATTTTTTCTGTAAAATTACTCACCTAAAATAGAAGGTGGAATTAACAGATCGTTTACATTATAGTCATTCATGTTCACCTTCCAGGCTGATATCCCTGGCTTGCCATCTTGACCTGGCAAGCCTGATCTACCAGGTGGACCTATTTCTCCTAAAGTTGTTCACATCAACAACGTATCTTTTTTTTGTTTTCACCCATGCGCAATTAGAATGAGGGAAATAAGGTTAAGTTACCACGCAGTCCAGGTGGTCCCTGCGGCCCAATTTGACCTGGCCTTCCTGAAATTAATGTCTCGATTCACTATAATATTCTCTTTACCTCAGGAGGACTTTTTTTTTACACAGGTGTAACAAGAAATATTAAAATTAATAAAGCAGTTACCATCTGTGCCATTTCGACCAGGTCGCCCAGGAGATCCATTCAGCCCTGGTTTACCATTTATCCCTGGATGTCCATCTAAGCCACTACGTCCAGGAATCCCATCGAGACCAGGTTCACCGGGAACTCCATCTCTACCATCAAAACCTGGAGGTCCCAGATCGCCTTTTAACCCACGAGGTCCTGGAGGACCAGTTAAACCTGGTGGTCCCTTTGGACCAGTCATTCCTCGCAATCCTGGAAGACCTGGCTCACCAGGTGCTCCTGGGCTTCCTGGTGCTCCTGGTAGTCCTGGTGTACAGTATTTCATTGAAGACCGACAGAAATTCTCAATTGCGTCAACCTATAGTATTTAAAGCTATTATTAAGACTCTTCTCCTTGGTCTTCTGTAATGTACTTATCGAAAACTAAACCTGGATACGAGTGTCTGCATTTAGCCACACCCAGTCGTGTCCCATGGGAGTAATTGGAGAGGATGCCAAGCCTGATGCTGCTACAGGTGGAGATGTGACTTTCTTGGGCTCTTTTACTGTGTCCTTCTCTTCCCATACCTGGAACACAAGAATAAAATGCAATGAATAGTCACAACTCATACTTTGTGAATCTATTATATATGTGATGTAGTAATAATACATACTCTAGAAGTGTCTAAAACTTTATTATCCTCTGTCACAGGCAACGCACTGTTTCGTTTCCGACGCAACAGTTTTTCAGGCTCTAAAATATCTTGACTGCGTATGATATTGATGTCTGTCTCCACACGAGCCACGTATGTGTAAAGATAAATAGATGTTAAGAACTGTATGAAGAATTGAAATAAAATAAGGAGGAAAAGGTTCCATGGATGCAACATCCTCTGCACTTGAGACATTTTCGACAATTGATTTTCACTTTACATTCCTGCAAACTAATTACATGTTTATTAGTTTTATAATAAGAGGTTGTTATAATCTTTATCAGAGAATAAAATGAAATGAATTCTAAAAAAATGTATGTCGCTAATGTATCAAATAAATTAAACAGAGGGGAGAGTATATAAATTTAACTGATTGGTTACTATCAAGTAATTTAATCTGGGACTAAGCCAGCAAAACATGTATTTCACGTTGGGTTTATCGTCACCAAATTTGTGGTCGATGAAACGAAGCAAACTCATTCGTATGATTTTTATTTTTATAAATTGTATTGAAATTTTAATAAAACATTTGAAAAATTTCGTTAACACTCCAAGTTTGTCGCAATTGGAATTCAATGTTGTAATTAAGATAAACTGTCGGATATTTTGAACATATATCATTACAGAATTATTCCTTACTGAGAAATGCGCGTTAACTATTAACAATAAATAATTGACAAAGCAGAACACTTCTGTATATTGATGTGCATGTCTGAATATCTGTCACTTGAGCCGGCGACCGGTATTATCTTATTGGTAATTACGCATGCGCACTTGTTCATTCCAGGAAAATTTTCATAGAGGCGAAACGCTTGTCGAAATCTGGTGACGTTCGTGACCCCAAAATTTTCGAGAATTAATTTTCACTGCGCATGCGTCTGCAAATAGATTTATCATGAACATAACTTTGGACATAACTTGATTATCGCCGTAACTTCACTTTGTACGGTAGGCCGTACTCGTATACGGGGTTCAAAGTCGTATCTTTATTATTTATTATAGGTATATGGTCTAAGGTTCTGGTATAATAAAAAAATAAATTCTTAATAAAATAAATAGAAGTTCATATTGTCCATTTTATACAATACACGCAAGCATTTTTCTTGCTTTTGTCGTCAGTTTTTAACTGCATAAAAAATACCACATCCAACATGTTGCATCAACAGAGTAATGAATATACATTAAAATAACAACTTATTTAATTACCCCTTACAAATACTACACTGGTATAAAATATAAGGGTTTCTAATCTAGTCTTGTTTTATGATAAGGTCAGACGTGTCATGTGAGGAAGTTATATTCAATAATTTTTCATTTGCTAAATGTAGAAGAGATACAAAGGAGATTGGAAAACTTAATGCTTCTGCGTTACTTTTTGTTAATAATGTTGGCAATATTTTGTGAATTTCGTTGAAATTTTTAGTATCATTCATTTTATCTGAATTCTGCAAACTTTCATTATCTTGTTTGTCACTATCTGTACATAAACATTTCCAAATAGATTGTTTCAATTGTTTCATATCAATTTTTTTCGCACGTACACAATATGGAATATTTGTTTTACTTGCTAATGTAGGCATGTCAACTAAATTAGTACCAGTCAAAGGCTGTGTAGGTACTATACAGTCATTTGTAAATACTGCACCATCATTTTCTTCAGTTTCTTTATATCCATTATCATTCGTTTGGGGACAGTAAGATGATGTGTCATTTTCATTATTATAATCATAATTTTCTACAATGTCAGACAAATGAGTAGTGTTCATCTCATCTGTATTTTTAGATGGTCCTAACAATATTTTTGGATGAAGATACAATTTACTAGCTTGTGCAATATCATAATGTTCATCTGGTGGAAATGTCAATATTTCTTCATTCCATTCCATTTTAGCAGTTCTAGTATGGATTTTAACTTTTGTACTTGGTAAAAAATTAGCTACGCAGCTTTCTCGTGTTTCATGGTCGTAACATAATTCTAATTCCTTCTTTTTCTTATTTGGTGCTTGATGACATTTTTCAACTATTTTACTGTTACCTAATACTTTTCTGATGTTTGTAGGTTTCCAGTGAGATGGACCTCTCCAATGTATATTTAAGCTTTGTTGAACAACTGAATATTCTGAAGGTTTAAATGCTGCAGTGTTAACTAATAGTTGTTGAAAATTTACAATATTTTCTGTTTGACCAGGTAATTTGACACATCTGTCTACATTTTCTTCTTCATTGTTTTTGTTGTCTTCATTGTCTTCATTATCTCCAATGTCAGCATAATCCATACCAGCATATGACTCCCTAGTATCTTGTAACGATGCATTTAAATCAAATTGAAATGTGTTTTCATTAATTTTCTCTGGTTCAGCATCCTCTGGTTCCTCATTTACATCAAAATTTAGAAAATCAAAGTGAAACATAGGTGAACAAATTTTCAGTTCTGAAATATCTTTTATGATTGGAATACTGTCACCAACACCTGTATCTTGTGTTTCTGTACGCATTACCGTATCCACCAAAATATCGTTATATGGATGTGGATAAAAGCCAGACCCTGCATGGCTAGGTAACATAGCTTGAAGCAACCTGTCCGAAGTTTGCAAATCTGATTCCATATTTGTTAAAACAGGCTTTGCAGTTTGAACATTTGTTCTCAAACTTTCCACTGGAGTAAATATTTGTTGTTTCACTCTCTTCTTTTTTGTCTTCTCTTTTGTTTGAACTTCATTATTTGCATTTGTTACTTCAGGTTCTGCATCATTATCTCTTGAGTTTTCAATATCTTTATCTTGTTTGTTTAAACCACCCATCATCTTAAGTATTTCCATATGTATACCATCGACACGAAATCCATAAATTGTAGTGCTTACATCTAAAGACATACTGGCCATTTGTAAATTAGCCATGTTGGAATCTCTGTTTTTAATCATGTATGTCATAAAATCTATCATTTTCAATCCAAATGCATTCTTGAGATTAATCTTATTTCCAGCAGCAAGTTTTATACATTCAGATACATGCTCTACCATTTCCATACTTGACTTATTACTCAAGATGCTAAGTCCTAAAGAACGTCTTCTGTCATTAGTGCTTTCAGCAGTTGTTGATTTTGTATCAATTTCACGGCGACGAGCCAATCGTTCTGCTTCATCATCATTTTCTAATAATGAAAGACGAACATTCGATTGTTGCACCATAAACGATTTTCGTCGCAAAGGCGTTAAAACTGCTGGAGTTGAAAATTCAGCAGCATCTACTAATTTATTTCCCTTAATTTGCTGTCCTTCCATCTTGTTGAATTCCAATTTTTTGTTACTATTACTGAAAAACAAACATAAAACCTGTATAATATTGCTTAACCAGGTAAGTACAGCAGTATTAAATAACTAATATCAATGGTTTTTTCATTTGATGAACACACTAATATTTCTTACAACCGATTGTGGACACATTTACAAGAAATATAAAAAGACATGATTCTTAAAAATTTAAATATTGTTAATTATGAAACGATAAAGATAACATTATGGAGGTTTAGCCGCAATTCATATACAGTCAAGGACAACAATATTCGCACAGTAGAGTAATATAGAAATAAAAAGAGCGGTATTCTTCATACTCGATAAATTGTCTATATTATTAATTACATTAACATATATATGTTTCTACACTGTACAATAACATTAATAGTAACAAATATAATAAAATAAAACTCACCTACAGTCCTCTGTAACTTATAACGATCGAAAATTTGTATAATGCTAATATTTCGCCGCTAATATTTTGTTGTTAAACACAGTGATGTGCAGTGATGTCAGAGTTGTTCGCGCATGCGCGACAATTTTAGCGTCGGTAAAGTAATAGTTTAGCTAAAAGGGGGTACCTCGGTCGCCCCACATAATTTCGCAAAATTTGTTATGATTTGATTTTGAAAAATGAATGTATAACATGTGTATATTAATCAAATATTAATAGTAAAACTCGCACGCTTGTCTCGTCGTCTTGTCTTGGACTCTTCCGGCACTTTCCCGTGCTTTCCCGCCAATAATAGCAGAGAGGATAATCCTCTCTGATAATAGTACCCTTCTACTTTCGCCTTTCGTCACAATATAAATACTTTACTGCACTGGGCGCGCATGCGCGAAAAACCCCGCGTAATATCTCACCACTGGGTATACTGGGTAAATATGATAATTATGAAAGTTACTCTATTTGAACCTTCGAATAACGAATAAAAATTTGTTTATCTTTTCTTCGTTATTAAAAATTTTTATTTAGATAAACATTGTTGAGTGTTAGCCAGACGCGTATTTTTCTTAAAAATGATGTAGGATCTGATCTAGGATAAAGGTTCCGCTCTACCGTGGGTGTGGGATCTGATTCAGGCTAGAATTTAGTGTAAGGGCAGCACTATATCGGAGGCACAAAAACCCCAGGCGTGAGCGCTCTCGTATCCTCTCTGATGCTGTGAATATTCTATTCTATGTCAATACGAAAAGTATATCAAAACAAAACTGTCGAACGCATAATCGTATATACCTGTATCAATACCAATATAACTTGCGGAATTTATTTATAATATCAATTCTGCATTCAATTTGCAACAACTAAAAACATAGTTGAGGTATAAACACTACTTATTAATGGCTAAAAAAATTGTCCAAGATTTTTAAAGTTATGTTTCGAAAATATAGTCACAAATCAATTTTTCAAAAGCACTTACACTCAGTTATTCATGATAAAATCAGTCATGAGATTTTGGAATTACATTTTACAAAATATAGACACAAATCAATTTTCTAAATTAATTTAACACCAAATACCTTAACCTGTTAACTGTTTTAGTTTCATTTTAAGAACGTGCACTTGCGTGCTCAATTATTTTCAAGCTAGCATTATTTTTGTACTTTTTTGATACTATACCGTGCACTCTCTTAAATTTAATAACAAATGCAAATTTTTTCCTACTTAACGAGTATACTAGTCGTTAGATAAAAAATACCATCTTTTCATGCAAGTATACTCGACATAAACAGTTAACGTCTAACACCACCAAATTGTACTAAACTAAATATTTTTATTCTGAAACAGATGAATAGAATACAGTGTGTTGCACGTGTGTTGAAACTTACCTGCAGACAATATTCAAGTTCAACGAAATTGCCTCCCGAACTTGTTATACCGTTAAATAAAGAAATGATTATCTGTTGGCACCCAGAACGAGAATTTCCATACGAATATTCATTGCCTCTACCAGAAGAGAAAGAAATTCCATCGAATTCTGTCTTGTGCATCGGTAAAAAGGAGATATCAAAAGTTTTCTATAAGGAGCGTAGAAACGATGTAATCGAAAAACTTGCCGAAATAACTTATACAACGAAACACAAGTGGTATCCAGAGGGCAAAAGGAAGAGGAGAAAAAGAAGTACAGATCCAGAGAGGACATACTTATAAAAGTATTCGAGTAGTAGTATATTTTGTTAAAATTTCAAAACTATAAAATTATTAAATGAACGAATAATATTTCGAAAAAATAGCTTGAGATTTATTTATTCCTTTTTATATTATTGCACTTAATTATCATTATTAGCACAGCTAAAACTTCATATGCACGTAAATATGATCATACATCAGTTATTCCTTAATATACAATATACACAAGCTCTAAAACTTTTCCTATATATAACTTTGTTTTATAGATTATGGGGAAGTATTTGCCTCTCGCCTTCATGTAAAAAAATCTGCATTGCTTGATGCAGTAAATACCTTCCGAAATTGCATTTTTCTTTTGTACACCATGTCGCTGCTATTCCATAGTAGTCTCCATTTTTACAGTTCTTTAATAACTTTATTCCCAGAGCATCAATCATGGCGGCTTCACGAGTGTAAGCTTCCACAGGGATAACATTTTGAAACACATGGAGACAAACAACTCCATAACCCGCGTTCCAAATGTTCAAGATTTTTTGTACCTTCGCATTGTCTGAACTCTCTGTTGACACCCATGCTTCGAAAGCATCTTTAAGGTGAGAATACGGTCTGTTACGCGTACCTTTACCTACATAGAATATAGCAGACAGAAATGTGGTCCAAACTTCGGACTTTGTCATAGTTTCTGCACGAGAAGGCAAATCCCTTGTAACTCGTGGATCCAATAGTAAATAATTAAAACAAGTCTTGTTTAATCCTTCCCTCCATTTCCTAGAAGGATCCACAGAGCAAAACTCTTTAAAAACAGTCTTCTCAATAATTTTATATCGTCCCAAATTATCCACCCAGTTTCCATACGTTAAAGAAGATTTAATTTCAAAATTACTATTGTCTCTGTAGGAATAGGCACTGGGAAGAATCGTTCTATCACACGATTGTTTTAGTTCTGTTTCTAAACGTATCAGTCTTTTTAAGTATAATTGCTTCGTTGTGTTGATTATTGGCCCTGGTCTCTCGCCCAGATTAATTAATTTCCTTCGTAGCTCTTCATTCGATATGAATAGATCCATTGATAAGTTTAATCTCTGAGGCCCTAAAAATAATTTCAATGATCACTCTGTATACAATTAGAACGAAATCAATTTGGTGAACCTTACATGAAACATTGGTCATAACAAAATCTTCTCCTGATTCACTGCAATCAGATCAAATCAAATCAAATCAAATCAGTAACAATTCTTAACACATTGCGTACGGGTTACGAGATATCTCGTTTTAATGTTTTCTTATACGCGTGTGTCGACGACTCGACGAAATCAAAATAACTTGATCCGTAGTTAAACTGTAAAAATGTCTACATAACAGAGATATAAAGAATATATAGTAATATTTAAGGATTTATAAATGTGAATTTGAAAAAGTGCTTGTATGCATTGTAGTTAAGTTTGTCTGGCGCGCTCAAAAATGTTCCGGCTCTATCATTTTTGTCATTTTTCTTTTACTCATAACTTACCAAGGAGGTATTGTGTAAATTCTGCGTTCTAGAAAAGCTATATTTTCCTCTGAATCATCATACCTATATTCTTCTTGCACACTGATAAACGACTGCGATTTGAAACTAAAAATGATTACTTTATTAATCTTTGGTTAACTGGTTTGGACGTTAACATCTATTCTTATCTGGGCTTAAGATGAGCCGATTAATATGTTACAGTGAAAGACACTCCCATAAACACGCTTAACAATTTGACTACAGAGTAGATCCTGCTTATCTGATAGTAAAAGACAAAAAATGTAGCCGCAACCGTATATATTATATGCTCGACTTCTATGTTCAACATTTCCACGTCACAGTTTTCCGTATACAGGGTGTTTCACAAAAAGTGATAAAAGTCGATATCTTTTAGCCTAGATTAATTTGTAAGTGTGTTTATACGAATTTCGCTCACTGTATCTATTGATATAGCGTTCAGGTAGATAGAGTGTTAATTTCAACAAGCAGTTCAGTGAATACTTGAAATTACCTCGACGAGAGTACATTGTAATTTTCTCTAAAACTGTTAGAAGTGTCGTTGCTTTTTAATTCCTCTAAATACTTTTCTTGGAAGCTTTCGTTTACTTTCAAACTATCTGTCTTTCTTCCAAAACAAACTGATTCTTTAATATCTAAATTTTCTAAGTCGCATAATTCATCGGCTAAACCTTTCAATTTATATTTGTCATTAAAGTGTGGACTTATTGGCACATCGTCATCGTATAATTTCATTGCCAGATTTTTGCTAATATTTTTAGTAAACTTATAAGGCGATTTAGGATGACGATTTTCATCTGGCGACAAGGAATTCGTTGAATCAGGGCTCGTATTCTCTGACGAAGTCAATACATCATTCTTTCTAATTTTCCTGTACGAAGAATACTGCCTGTAGAAGCGTTTCCTTCTCGGCGTAGATCTCGCGATCTCTTTTCCAAAATTAAACTCATCTGATCTGAACGATCCAGTTCTCGTCATACATGGCGTATACGTTTTAAATTTCGATTCTCTATTTAATATTTTAGGTGATAAGTATCTCTGTTCTTTTTCTACCGTTTTTCCCATTAGAAAATTCGGTGACTTGCTTATGATAGGATCGCTCGGATTCTGCAGAGGACTCAATGGGATTTTGTTAATATTATTTTGTCCTAATATTCTGCGCCTATATCGTGGTGTAACACACCGCTTCTTTGTCTTAGTTTTCAATGAGAATTTATCTTGTGTATCGTAAACTAGATGGTCGTTTAAGTTCAGTACTGACAATGGACTCGTATCGCACCGACTGTCCCTCTCCTGTTTGTATTCGTTATTGATATCCACTTCTTTAGAGTTCGAATTTAATGAATTCGATAGTTGATTAATTATTTGATTAAGTAAGCATTTCTCTTTGTCCATTTCTTCGCGAAGTCTGTGTTCTGCATCTTTGATGTCTGCCTGGTCATCATTGATGCTGTTGTCACTGAAGTAAAAGTTGCCCCTCATATCAGAAATTCTGTTTTCCTCATTTATTTGAAATTCTTCCCATATATCTTCTTTATCAGTATTTAACGGTGCAGTGTACTCTGCTACCATGTCCCCAGTATTAACAAGAAGCTTATCTGTTGCACAGAAAACAAAAATGTAAATCGTATTAATGCTATTGTATGTTTATGTTTTGCCGGTCAACATACTGAATGTTATTTTATGTTTCGTTGGCTTGACTTCTTTCGTGATGTTTTCACAATATTTTCCAAGCATTGTGATAGCTCCATAATATTTCCCATCAAATGCATAGTGAAATGGACTGCGCCCTTCGTAGTCTAGACAAACAGCATCACCACCATTCGCCAGAAGTAGTTCTAATACTGCTACTCTGCCCCATGCTGCTGCTACATGAACTGGAGTTAGTCCATCTATGGATCTTTGAAATTCAAAATTTAAGTATATTAGAACAAACTATTTTACATCTGTTCACCTAATTATATAGTTACTTACTTAACATTTGGATTTCCTCCGTGACGTAAGAATAACTTGGTCACTTCTTCTGCAAAGGCCTCCGAATCATTACCTATTACCAAGTGAAATGGCGTTACTCCGTACATAGGTATCAATGTATTAGGGTCTGCTTCTTTATTTAGAAGTAGAGTTGTTACTTGCCTGTTACAACATGAATTAAATGCAAAATAAAAATAGAAGTCTGTTACAAAATAAAACTAAGAAAAACTCCTTACGTTATATTATTGTCTTCCAAACCATCGCAAAGCGAAGATGCCAAAAAAAGGCATCCTTTTGATTTTGACATTGACGACATATTTTATATTCCTCTGGATAGGTACAAGCTATATTAATTTTCCCAATATTGTAACTGTGTTTTATGAATTACTCTAATATGTTTACTTTTCATAATAATTACATGTATAGAATTCATCGATTTCATGCTCCTAAAAAATAATTTAATTGATTAACAACATATCATAAATACACGAAAAAATTATATTACAATTATATTAAAATTATATCTATTAATTATAAATATATGAACTTTAAATGTGATCTCTTCCAGCATTTCTATACATTTGAAAGAAAATGTATGGATATGTATGTTTGCAAACATAAGTGCCTATCCTGTATACCCCGACTTACGTCGTTTATTTTGGAACCAAGTAGTATGTAAGTCCAGGACCCCACTGTATATTAGGGTGGTCTTGACTTTTCGACTTTCGATTTTTTCTGGTCTTACTCCCCAAAATTGTGAAACTTGGTTACAAAATGATGTGTACAAAATTTGAAAGCAATCAGACAACGGGAATACATGCCGCATTTGCGTTAAAATTTAAAAATTTTTATGATTTCATTTAATTTTGACCCCTATGGCTCACGACTACCCAGACAGATTATAAATAGACGAAAAAATTGTTAGATCATATATTTTTGAATTTACGCGATAAACACATGAATTAATATATTTTTAGCAGTCAAAAGATTAGAAAAGATAAACTATTTTTTCTTTGATTGCCAATTCGCGCAAACGAACATTTTGAAAATGTAAACAAAACCTGTCAGAGAGCAAGGCCATAATGATTCCATAATTTTGTGTGTTATAACTTGTTATCTGTATAAAATGCAATATTAATGAAATACTTAAATAAAATTAAGGTTAAATAATTTGCAGAAGATACATTATTTTTCTACTTTTAATTTAAAAACGGTATTACCTTCTAACGTCTTAGCCACTTATTCACACAGTTTAAACTATCAAATCACCATTTACCACATGACCACAATCACAAGTAGTGTGCAAGCATAAACTATGTACATGATACATAGTCGTATCAAAGAGTTTTATATTCGTCAAAATCTGCAATACCGACGCGTCAAGCAACGTTACCGCCATATTTGCAACCGGACGATTCAAACGTTAAAAACAATTTCTCGTAATATTTATTACTTTAATAAAGTTTTTCATTTAGCAAAATTTGACAATGTCTGTAAGAACTGTTAATTTGGTTGGTTCGAATGGTAAATGTTAATAAGTCCGTTCGAAAGCTTCAGTAAAGCTCTCTTTTTTTTTATTTCTCTTTTCTTTCTCATCTTTGCGGACCGTGTCGTGTAAGGATTTATCTATGCATGTTTTAAACTCAGCGACTTCGTTTGTGCAGCTTAAACTGTCTTCTTTATTATCTCCCAAGCAAGCAGTCACCTTTAAGTAACATATTTTAATTTTCCAGTAAGTATAAGTATTTAATGACACACAAAATTAAAGATAATGAAAAATATTAATTTTCGTGATTGCTTATAGTTTTCGAATGAATAGATTCTTACTCTGTCCGTCTCGAAAGAGCAATATCGTTCAGACTGTGTGGGCAAGTACATGCTACTGAGACTTGTAATGAGACTGTCTGCATTACGTGTATTTAAACCATACTTTTTTGAATGTTCATCGTCGATTGTAGCCAATTTGTTGATCCATTCGTTCTCACATTCTTCGAAGTTTACTACTTTTTTGGCCGCCACTATGTTTTGAATAAATCACTTTTATTTAGACTAAATAAATAATTAATGGCTAATTCGTGATTATTACCATTTTTTAATCCATGAACAACAGCTTCGCTGACTTGTATCACATTATTCGCTCCCAACGGTTTGTCTAACGATTTTTTATTAACTTTTAAAGATTTATAGTCTTCAGACGCCATAATCTTTCGCTAGGCGTTTCTAATAATTAAACATCGTTAAATCCATTAGTAATTTATACGTACTGACGTCATTTGTAGTCGTTGTACGAAACGTTAAGAATTTGTACGCTTTCGGTTCGTCATTTTCGGCAAAAGTTGCTAAAAATTGGTGATCGTTTTCATAGCAAACAAGACGCGAAGTTGGTCCGAATGAAACGCAGCGAAAAATTTATATATCGATTAAATTATTTTCCATCCTGAAAGTATTACTATAAAAATAATATAGCTGTATTTACAGCAGTGTCGTCGGATGGGGGGTGGGAGCACGAATTGAGGGGAAACAGTTACCCTCTCTCTGCCAGTACTGAGAAAGGGAAATTAGAGTGGGGGGACAAGTCTTGATCTGGCGACACTGGAATAGGTATAAGTATTCCGATAAAATTGAAAAAATTGTAGGAATAATGTGGAAATGATTTACAATTTTAACAAATTTTTGGATTTGAATAATTGATAGTTTATTATTATCCAACGAGGATGCGGGAGTATAGGAATTCTACTATAAAATTCTGTGAGCCACTATTCCTGCTCAAATAGGCGAATGAAATTATTGTTGTTGTTGTTGTTTCTGCTTCTTCTTCTCAGCCTTTTCCTTTGCCTTATTCAAGGACCTCTCGACGATGGTCTTCCAGATTTCCGGCTCATTCTCCGTGTACCACGCCACAACTTTGTCGAAAAATTCCACTTGCTTCGCTGTGCACTTTTTGCACTTCGTTGTGAAGGCATCCGGAAAACGCTCTGCAATTTATTTATACAATTAATTTTCTTCGATTTCAACGTACGAACCACCTTCACCTTCTTTTATTCTATGTCAGTAAATCATTAATGTATAATTAGTATATTAGTACATATTAGTAAATACATAAAATCAATTTTTATTTTGTTCCAGTTTGTTGCAATACAGGTAGAAAAATTTTATTTTGCATCAATATCCGCAGCCTACTAATAACAATTAACAATGGTTAATTGGACGTTAAATAATTGATTTTTAAAAAAATTATTCTGCCAATTTCCACGCTCATGTATTCAAATGTAATTGGACACATTTTCTAAAAAGTGTTTTTATATTTATATTCAGAGAAGATTACCTTTGAAATATACAGACTCCGGTGTGGCGCACGGTCCTTGGTCCATGAAACATTTTTCGTACTGCTTTCTGAGTTTTTCGTTCTGCAGGATATCATCGACATCGATATAATCATATTTCGAAGTATATCTCTCCTCCGATTCCTCTTCTTCCTCCGCGAACGTCACTGCCAAAATCGCCGACATCGCGAACATCATAAATAGTAAAGCCTTCCAAGAACGCATTTTGTATCTCGAACTGTGACAACAAAAATTATGGCTCTATTATTTCGTAATTCAATGTATGTTAGACTGATTGAAACAATGACTATTAATTCATAGTAACTAACTAATTTTCATGATTTCCGTCATAGAGTGAAAGGACAGATAAGCAAAGAATATATAATATTACAATGAAATAATCATATCTTAAATAGCGAGTCTTGATATTAAACGAAATAAAGACACGGTATTTTAGTTTTAATTAATTATTGGATTTAAAAAGAGGTCATCTGTACGAAATCAATTTCTAAATGAGGATAAAATAATAATTAAAGTAACAAAATAAAAAAGGAAATAATAATAATAAATAATTAAAAATAATAATAATAAAATAACAATAATATTTATATCACAGGGTATTCAAAAATTCTATAAAGTTAAGAACTTTCTCTCCACTTTGCACACGGATGACTGAAACTTTAAACAATAAACGATAAACGTCGCAAAATGATCGAGATTTTATTAAACTAAAGAGGATGACATAAGAAACGTATTTACTTAATTTCGATTCCTGCGAAAAAAATTATCTCGCTGATGTATGCGGCGTTGTATCGATCAGGTTCACTACTATAAACACCTGTGGAGGATTTTCTTATTTATAGGTGAAGCGTCCGATAAATTGAAGGAAATCTCTTTCGATCTATTAGGATTAATTACAAGCTAGAGATGGAAATGATGCGTGACTTGTATGATCTAGTATTGTGTAACAAACGCTGGAACACTATAACTATTGTTTTGATAGGTTCTCATCAAAGTTGAGATTAAAGATCTTCTAATTCTAGTATACATAAATTTAATTGTTGGGAAATTGGCGAAACACATCATAGTACTTTTATTATTTGTTTTATTACTATAACATTCGAAAATGACTTTTTATTAATTAAAAGCACTTCATTTGGATTTTCGTTTAAATAGTTTTTTTTTTGTATTTTTAACGTTGCTTTAACGTTGTTTAGGATTTGAACGCAGTAATTTGATCTTGAGTTGTGCGCTGAGCGGCCATATATTTCTGTGTAATAACAGCCTGAGCGTGCTATTGTTCGATTCCTGCGTTTGAATCGGTTTTCGCTTGTTGCTACCGAATGCCCGCCCAATTAGATTCGAACGAGCGGCTTCAGCACGGTTTCAGCCCGCGGGCCAATTGCGGCCCCCAAATCCGGAAATGTGAGAGAATTTATAGAGATAATTTACATTTAAAAAAAAATATAAATTTTATTTTTAATCTTATTAAGCTTGTTTTTCATCTTCTCAGTTGAAAACGACAACTGCACAAGTCACACACTTCAGATTGATGAATTTATTATTTCTTTTCTTTTTTTACTATTTGGCTCACCTATGTAAAACTTTTGGAACCTCTGATTTAGACGATACAACTAATTTAACAAAAAATATTCGTTTAATTATAAAATTAACTGCAACTGCAAAAATACAGTAAAACACTAGCTTGTTGAACTCAAATGTGCAAAAAATTTGATCGAATTGTTTTTATTAGCCTGGGAATCCTAAAAAAAAAAAGAATTATTGCATATTCCAAAGTACATACGTCGTAATTGACTTTAAACACGAGAACACGTAAATGATAAAATCATCTGCAAATCTAGAACAGGTTTGCTGCCTGCCAATTAAATAAGTGACGCGGGTAAGAACTACAAAAAGTTTCCATATAGCCATCAATATTTTTTATTAATTTTTTCACACGTATGATCCGTCTCTTACATGTGGTCTCATTATGTATTAAATTATAGTAACATCTCTCGTTTTAAATATTTATTACAGTGTACAATCAACAACGAAACGTATAGTTATGTATTAGCTTTATTGGAACGTACGTATGTCAAGAAACATTTTATACCTGCTCAACATTAATATGTTTAGTTCATAAACATTTAAATTATTTTTATTCAATTAGCAGGAATTTTTATTATTTCATTAGGTAGTTCAAAATAAAGAAAAACAAAATATTACTGTAAATGAGTTATTTATAAGTACAGTAAGTACATCTTTAAATATTTTAGAAAGATCATATTTCTAATCATCACTCATAGTGATCATCAGCATAGGGTTGTGCTTAAACTTTGAATCAAGTATAGTGTGTAACAAGTTGAGTATAAAAGCAACATGGATTCATTTATAGCTACCTAGGTTTATGATTTTCTACAGTGATTCATATTCCATAAACTGTACAAAGGATGCGTACTAAGTTAGTAGGAGTAGAAATGCAATTTTCTCCTAATAATATAATCAATTACCAACAGTAATTTTGTGTTTTGATAACGGGCGATTCTTATAAATTTTGATGCGTGAACATGATTCCGAAAGTCCGCTTTCGAAATTAGCTTTTAAAACAAATTTTTACAGTTAAGTCACAGAACGTTCCAAAACTTAAAAACGTTACTTTACCTTAAAAATGAAGTATCTTAAAGGCTAAAAATAATACAAAATACCAATGTTCAAATTTGCAATCGGCATAACAATCTATAAGAACCACCCACTATTTATCACGACCCAAAATTGTTGTTAGGGAGTTATTAATAAATAAAAAATCGTCTTTCTTCATTGAAATCATTAGCTAAGTAAATCCATGATATCTTGCGAAGGCAAGCTCTCAATCTTTTGGCTTGAATTGGAATTAAAATTCGAATTGAATTCCAATTGATTGGTTCCTAAGTTTCCTTGATTGATAGAATAATTAATAGTATTCTGAGGAATAGTTGAATTCCATGCCATTTGATTCGAGACCCAACTAGTCGTGTTTCGATTTAAATTTGCGTTCATCCCTTGCGGACTGAATTGTTGATGTGAATTCAAGTTTGAGGACATGCTGGTGTAATCAGGCTTCGGGCTTGATATTGAGCGGTTCAACTGATCCAAATTCGACTGTAACAATGTGTCCGTCAAGTCTTTTATCTGTGGTTTCTTGGGCTGTGGTTGAAGAGACTTTGGAGTCAATGGAGCCTGAGACTGTAGCCTCTGATGTACTTCCTGTTGCTGAATCAATCTGTTAAGTATAGAATAATGTGTGTAATGATTATTTATTTACTAACATCTGACATCCATTTGAATAAAAATTAACATTTTGTTAATCATCTTTTCTGGAGAAATTTCTAAAGTAACTGTAACTCTTGGTCTCTGCTCAAAACCATTCTTCTCACTCACCTAAACTTGTCTTCTATCGTCAATCCATTCTCCATCTGCAGCGATTGCAAATTTGCATTCGTGTTTGGAGGACGAATTGAAGGAAGTACGTTAACAGTATCGTTACTCGTACTGATGTTTTTGTACATATTCGTGGTTTGTGAGAGCTCTTGATCCAGCTTCTGAGTTTCATGACGCATTGCGTCTAACTTGTTCAGTGCCTCTTTGTGTTCTGTTGTCACACGATTTATCATTTCTACTACAAGATTCGAGAGGATCTCATACTGTGACGTACTGAAGTTCTGTTCGATGCACAGTGGCAACAGAAATGGCAGAATCTTTGTCGCCAATATCTCCTTGCTTGCTCCCAGTTTACTGTGATTCAACAGTATCCTATAGATTCCTAAAAAAAAAAGAAACATCAATGATCATCATTCTCAATTTCTGGTGAACAAGTAACATACCTATAATGGCCATGAGAATAGCAGGTTCACCCGAGTGTGGAATCTCCTGCAGGAAAGGCAACACTTGATCAAGGACTAACCATCGATCAAAATTAGGTAACATTCTAGCTAGACACAGCAAACAATTGACTTTGACACCAAGGCTTTTGTTATTGCTCCCCTTGCTATGCAAGCAAATCTTTTTCATTCGTGGCAGAATTGCATTCTTAATTACTGGCCCTTCAATCATTGTTATGATGTTAGGCAGAGCTGATAGACACAGTTCTTGTAGCTGTTCCCATTCGGATTCGAGCGCACGCAGCAGCATCGGAACTACATCGGTTTTTATTACTTCGGTTGTGCACAGTTGTAACAATAAGTCAACATGTTGCATCAGTACAAGGCTAATTTGTGGTGGATCATCTAGAGTCAACACTGGCTTCATATTTGGTAAAATGTATTCTCGAAATTCTTCCACAGAACTGGTCTCCATCGCGTATAGTATGCTTGGTAGAATAAATGGAATCATTGGGGGATTAATTAATTCTTTATACAATGCTGGTAGCACTCTGTGCAGTATAACTCTATGCGGCAACTGCTTCAGAAGTTGCGGCAGTCCTTTGTAGAACTGTGACTTTTGCAAATTGTCCCACTGGAATATTTTATCCAGGTAATTCAATGTCTTAACCTCTATGTCCGTGAAGTAATCGATTTTAACAAACTGATGAGCATCCGGCCTCAGCTCAGGATTATGGTTCAACATCAGTTTAACTGTGTCCTTGATAGTCTCTGGAATCGACAGTAGTTTAGAAGTCACAACCGAGCCAGTGAAATTGCTCAAAAACTTTTTACATTTCAGTAGATCATTGTTACAATCGTTAAGAGGTGTGTTCATCGGAGAATGTAGAATGTATACCAATGCTCCTAAGGAGAAAATATCGCTAGCAGAGCCAATGCTGCTTGCCAGAATGCATTCTGGGGCTTGATAATTTAAATTCGGTTGTGCAGCAGGCGAAAGGGACATGTCGTACTCCACATACGACCACAAAGGGTCTTTCCCCTCCATGCTCTGATTTAAGGCACAAAAATCGAATCCAAATATCTTCCAGGCACCGTGACTGTTAATGACAATGGATTCTGGACATAAATTTCTATGTAGCAATTTCACATCTCCATGTAGAAATGCTAGACCTTCCCCCAGTTGCAAAAGTCCATACTTTATTTCGATGTCATGTAGTTTAAAGTCTTTCAGAGCTGCTGGTAATGGTTGTGGCAGATTGTAATGGTTTCCCAAAACATTAGCCAAGCTAGCTAACACTGGTTCAGTCGCAAATGCCAAACTGTCCCTTGATTCTTCCAAAGGATGCTGCACAATCAAAATCTGTGGATGACGCAGTTTTGTTAGCTGCGTAATACCTCTCTTTAGAGTCTCCAATATCAGTTCCTTATCATTCTTTGAAAACCTGTCAAGGATTCGCTTCTCGAACACAAAAATTGCTGCTTCCTGCTTAGTAGATTTTTTGTAACCACTGTAGACCTTCCATAGCAACGCTGGACCCGCGCTGCCAATGTGTGTGGATATCTCAAACTCTCTAGTAACCGGGTTCCCTGGCAAGACATTTGACAGCTGAGACAAACCGTATGCTGTGTTCTGAACTGTGTTGGAGATTGTGTTGCTGACAGTGTTGCGCAATTTCGTCAGCACGTCCATTTTTATGTATCTCTTTTGAAAGGTGAAACCTAAAAATCTATAGTTAAATTTTATTATTATGCGATTAGCGTGATATCGTATGAATTTACTGTCACTGTCATTCTGTAACTCACCACTGCAACGTTGTCTATTTAGTCAACAAATTTATTTCCTATGGCATATTTTCTCTTGTCCATCTAAGCATATTCTATATAATTAAACAATAGTTGCAATAATTACAGTGTCGTAAAACGTTTAATTCGTTTAGAATGTGCTGTATACTATACCTATCATTCGCTGCCATAAAATAGGACAAGTTTATGGTTAACGTAGACAGTACATCAAATGCAGTTTTATTCGTGGCACTGCACTTTCCAACCACGCAAAATATGATGATTTTGATGCACAATGATTCAGTATCACTTGGTATCAGTTATCACGTTACATCGGCAGTTGCTTTACTATAGCTTCGATCATGGCATCGAACTTGCCAACTTAACAATGCATATATTTCGTTTTTGTCCCAAAAAATATTTTTACTAAATGATATTGCAAAAGTAATTTCATGAAAAACAAGAATAGTGGTAAAATAGGTTTAATTAAAAATAATAATAGAATAGATTGCGTTAAAAATGACTTGGATAATAATTTATTTAATGTTTTGACAGAAGAAAATTTAAGCGAATTTGTTAATATGTTATCATATAAAATGTTATCTAATCTAATGAATTAGCTATATACTTATTAATTTTCTATATACGATTATAAATGTTTTACATAACATGTCTGGTTTGTAATTGCAGTCGAGTGTCAAACTTGACGTAAATAAAAGTCACATGATCGTAACGGAAAGGTGGCGGGGTATTTGAAAATGGTATCTTGAAGTAAAGTGAAGAAAACCAATATTTAAAAATATATTCTTTCAATTCAATTTTCTATAAATATATAAAATACATTTTCATATATTTGATTTTTTTAAATATTTGACATTATCATATATTTGATATATTTCCTGTTTTTGATGTGTTTGAAAAATATATAAATGTTGAAGCCATGTAGAACATACTTTTTCAAACACATAGAATATATGTTAAGTAATATAAAAGATACATTTTATGTATATTATATGTAATATGTTTTACACATTTCATACAACACGTTCCATATGTTCATCTATTCCATGCATTTTATGCATCCCCTATATCTAATATATTCCAAATACCTAGTCTGTTTTATTCATTGTATAATAATGAAACGTTTGATACTATTACAATGTCTTAATTACATGATGATGTCTTCTATTTTTTTTTCTACACTGTTTGAAAGTTACCAAAAACTCTACCATTTAAAAACGAAGAGTATAAATCTGGAAATAAATTTCACAGAGAATTTTAATTAAACATGAAAACATTAATAACGGATTTCTTCTAATTTTTCTGCGTAATTGAAAAAATGAGAAAAAGCAGGAAGGTTTTCAGGAAATTGTCCAATTACACGACAAGGCCGACAAAACTGACTAATGCTCTTCAGACAATTGCGGCACCCTAACGCGAAAAATAATGACCCTTTGCTTCAAAACAAAAAGTAAGAGGAAAGGGAGGGGTTGGAGGGTGGAAGCAGTGAAAAAAGGGTGGGAGAGGGGGAAAGAGAGAGAAGAGAGCCAGTGCCGTGGAGGAGCAGACTGCAGGTCGATATAATCCCTCCATTGATTGAAGTCGATGTTCTGTCAGAATTCTCTACCCCAAAGAACAACCCCCATAGTGGGGCGTATGAGGGAGGGGACACTGGCCGTCGACCCCGATGGTGTTAGTTGCCTTATGAAGCTCGCGTCGCCGGTGTTACATTTCTGCATTCGAATTTCTCGTATTTTT
This sequence comes from Halictus rubicundus, assembly GCF_050948215.1. NCBI lineage: Eukaryota > Metazoa > Arthropoda > Insecta > Hymenoptera > Halictidae > Halictus > Halictus rubicundus. Next base: position 7,844,077 of record NC_135159.1, on the reverse strand, counting down.
CTCGAGTTAAATACACCGCTCGATAACATTCCCCGTAGCCGATCCAAATTCGCCGTGTGATGCCTCGGAAACAAAGGTGCGAATATTTTTCGTGTAAATCGGACCGATCTGCCGGCGATTAGGCCCTCAGACTGCGCGATCGATTTTTGCACTGTTCGCCATTTAACAGCAGCCGGTTCGAGATGTTGATGCTCGAGGATTTTAAATATTTTTAAACAATTTCTGCTAAATTGGATCGCGTTAATTAATTTGAAGATATTTTTGGGAAGACGTTCCAAATTATCCGGCGATGATTTAAATTTTTGCAGGTGCTTTTATGTTCGCTTTTTTAAAGGTTTCGCTGGTTTTGATTTGGAGATGGTCTTAAAATTTTCTGGTTTCTTGGTTTTTTTTTTTTTTAAATAGTGATAGATTGTTGGTGTTTCAAGATTGCAGTATTTTTCAAATACAATATTGTGATTTGTTTTTGGTTTAATATCGAGAGTATAGAGTGATACTCGACGTTTTTATTTGATTTTCCTTGTTTGGAGTTTAATGGGATTATAAAATTGTGTACCTTTATAGTTTTGAGAATAATGGATAATGTTATGGATATTTATGCAATCTAGAATTTTTTAAATCAAGTTTAATAAATTCTTTTTCAATTTCTAATCAAATTGAGACTTTTTTGTTCTCAATATTAACGTGAATTGAAAGTTTAATTTTTTTATATTTTATTCATAAGTTGTTGATATTTACACAAAATTAAAGTTTAAAGTTTTGTCACTTAATTTAGAATCATTTAATCAATACTTAGTACTTTTGCTCATCAATGTTTATGTCAACAGGTATTTTTTACACAAAATTAGAAAATTGTTTTGATCTTGTAATTTAATTTCGAATTTTTATAGCCTATTTTCAACGTTAATTAGATCCTATAATTTAATATTTTATTGTCTGTGTACTTAAATTGTGCATATTTATGCGAAATAAAATTTTCGGAATAAAATTGTAAAATTTGTTTACACAGTGAAATGTGAACGTTCGAAACGATGAAAATGAAAAAGTATCGAAGGGTCAGCAAGTGAAATTCGCGCCGGTCATCGGAAGGATATTGATTCCTGCAAATTACTACGGCACATTTATGTTTTCTCCTCGTCCAGGAAAATTTCGTCTCAGCAACCATGCTCGCAGCGAACGAATAAGGTTCGCAAATTTTTATTTTTCAAGCTAAAGAATAATCTCAATGGTTAACATAATTCGTTGTTAAAATATAATTAATTTTGTGTCGTCCAGTTCAGAAACGAAGTCTAGAATTTGAATACGGATGACGACCTGGATATGAATTTGAAATCCAAATGGCTCTTCTTTGGAATACTAAATACCATCCTCCTTGAATGTGGTAAATTTATTATGAATCATTCTTTTCTTTATTTTGAGCCATAAGCGAGAGAAAGTTCGATTCCAAATAATTTTTTGGAGATCTTCAGTTTTAGGGAAAAATAGAGAAATCAATGATTTTATATTTTTGTGAAATAAATTTTAAAGAAATACTAGAATTAATTCAATTTTTTAAAAATATATTTTAAACGACAATTGTTAAATTTGTTTTATCCGTTTCTTTTATTGGATATATTTTCTGTACTTTATTCATTTATTGATACAATACATTTTATATATTCCACACATTTCTGAAGTATTTATATATATTTAAAACAGTAATCTATTGTAATTAACTTCTTATTTATATTTCGTTTTACATTGCTGTTAGCAAACATAGAATATACATATAGAATATACCATATGCTATTTGCAATGTATGCTTGTATATAAAAATGTTATAAGACCCAATAATTTGGGAATATAAAAATTAATGAAATGAGAGGTTCAGGTGCCACAAAATCAACAATGGTAGAGACAGAAGAGTTCGGTGCATTGAAAATTAATTCGCCATCATCCCACGTCGCACTTTCGGGAGATCTTACGGTGTTTATTGTAAAGACAAATGAAATGTTAGAATACGGTGAAAGTAGTGAGAAGTTTAACAGCGCTTCTAACGAATCGGCTGTGTTACGGTAAGCATTCATAATATACGCCATAATTTATTTTTGACTAATTCATAGGAAAACTTGAAATCAAATTATTAATATTTTTGTAAAAGTTAGATTTATGGGGGGTAACTACTTTCATGAGATGAAGTTGCTAAAAAATTGTTAACTATTTCTGTTGTTTCTAGAATATTGTACCCCTTTGACGACATATCTGAAATGATCGGAGAGATTCAATTAGAAAAGTTGCCTTCAGAAAACGAGACCATCTCCATTGTGATCCCCTGCGGGTATTTCGCACGTGGTGGTATCTACGCTCTGCGACTAGAGTACAAATACAAAAATTCAATAGTGCCTGTTGCCTCCTTTTATCAGGTTCGAAAGTTTATGATTCTTACTCAATTTTTCAGACTTTTAATTCAACCCTCTGCCGGCAGTATGGTTTTTCATTAACGTGGTCTGCACAACAGGTCTCCTATTCCCATGATTTATTTTTGTGTCGACCATGTATAACGACCATGCGAGGCACTGAGTGCTCGTTTTACCCTCATGGTATTCTGAACTAAATTAAATAAATTAAACAGTGCTTGGACGCTCAAAGCCGTGAAGACACAAGTTTCTTTTAGATGCGGGTGTCTAACATTTTCGCGTGGGAGAAACTAAACAATTAAAATTTAGCTGACGGAGGGTCAAGTGTCAAAACAATATACACATTTTTACGTTTAACTTTGCATTTCTCAGACTAAAAATATCTGAAATACTACTTGGAATTATTTTCCCGATGACTTTTAAAATTTTTCAATTTCTGGCGGGACATTTTAATTTGTTAAAATTCCAAAAAATCACTCTCGATTATTGTTCCGGTAGTTTATGAAATTCTGAAATTTTTGGCGAAACTTCTGATAGAAATTGAACAATTTAATAACATTTTCAATATTGCCTACAATTCTTCCATCTTTCCTTTATAAGATACATATAATTTTAAAATTGACTATAATTTAAACAAATGCAAGAAGAAGAAATATTTTCAGTTTCCCTTTTGTTTCGCCAATTTAAAAAAATCTACAAATTCAGCAGGATTTTTGAATTCTACCAAAACGCAAATAAATTCAATAAGAAAATATTACCGCGTCTCGCACGAGAAACGCAGGGTTGAAAACCTCACGTGTTCGTTCAATTCGTGGAGAATAATTGCAAACCATTTGATTCGCAGACAACTAAAATCGTAGACGTAAAGTGGCCGATGCCGAACATTTATTTAGAGTCCCACGAGATCAAAACTTATCCGAGCAAGAGTGTTACGACCACTGTCAGATACAATGATGCGAGTTGTAATCCGTTGGAGAATGTTCCTGTAGCTGTCTACGTTTTACAATTAATGTACTGCGGCGCAAGCCTGACCGCCTGTTATTTGAATAACAATACTCGTACGCAGGTAAATAAGAAAGATCATTTTAATAGTACATATGTATATCTAATCATAAAAATGGCGAAATCGTTATCATCGGGTGTCCCAAAATTGGATGGTTCCTTAGGTCATTTGAAGAGTCATTTTCCTTTGCAAAAATTGCGAAAAAGTGAGTTCTAATTATTATAAATTAATTTCTGCTCCTTCTCTTGTTCACTGTATCACCGCAACGCCACGCCATCGCTACCGACTCTCCCCGCCATCGCGCGGTGTGGCCGCGCTCTGATTGGTGTATTTAATTAATAACTCCATAACAAAGCCGAGGCGGACATTTTTGCAAAGGAAAATGTCGCCGCAAATGACCTCAGAAACCACCCTTTTCGCGGAGTTGATAGTAGGTTCTATTGGTTAAGTGATGTTTTATGGATTTTTATATGATTTTATAGGTTTTGTACAATGAAGAGGTGAGGGGATTTGTTCCACCAAAGACTGTTTTTTTTCGGTGCGAATTTTTCGGACTCCCCGGAAACTACGCGGTTCAGTTGAAGGCTTCAAGCGTGAATCCTACCGCGCCGAATACTAGCTTGTACTTCAAGGTAATGTAGGTTGTTGTTGAATTTCATGGGGTCGTAAAGAGGAGGCTCCATTCTTCAAGACAGATTTGCGACATCTTTCTGATTAAAATGAGTCCAAACACAACACAATTAGGATCATATTTACTTGTTTAATCCACGATACAGTAGAACCTCGATTATCCGAACTAACCAGCGAAACATGAATTTTCAAATAATAAAAAGCTAGTTACAGTGTTAGACTAAATCTTTACTGATCTCTAGAATAAATCAAATTGTTGTTATTCTGCTGTTTACTGGAAAATTCAGATATCGGTTCGGATAATCGAGGTTCTACTGTATCGTGGATTAAACAAGTAAATATGATCCAAATTTTGTCGTGTTTGGACTCATTTTAACCAGAAAAATGTCACAAATATGTTGGTCAAAATTTCAAAAGAAAATAGTGAAAATCAAAAGAATTATGCCATTTGATTAGCGTTGCCTCGCCGACGTATTCCTGAATCGTTTTGCATTTCTCGGTGATTATTAGTCATTTTGGTTTACTTGAAAATTGCAGGTGAAATGGTCAGACGAATTCAAGTTGACGGTTCACGCGAGATCGATATATCCTTGCGAAGGATCCGGCGGTGTCGCTGTTTTATTCGAGTATCCTTCCTGTCGGCTCGAAGCCGATCGCGTTCGCGTTTACGGTCGGCTGAAAGCTGACGTCACTTCCGTCGCTTCACCTTCGAGTCTTCACTACATCACAGAGTCCAGATCGATCCTTGGCAAGCACTCGTTGACCTTCGACTGCGACCTCTTCACCGAGAAATACGTCGAGTACTGTTTCACATACGTCAGCCATGCCATAACCGGCGCCATGAGGGATGTGAAGATGTCTTGCATTCCTACTTTCCCTTTTCAAGGTATATTCCAATGTTTCTAGAATTTCTGTTTTCTCCATTGCTATTAGACTTTGGAACAACAGTTACATTTTTTCGATTTGAGATTTTTTCTCATTTAACCATAGAAGCTAGGGGGATGATTCTTATGCGGAATGATTCTATAGACTCCCCTGAACACATTACTATATTCGTTGACAACATTATAAATAAACTGTGGATTTTATGCATTTATGACAAAAATGTGAAATAGAAAACTGTGAAGGCATTAAAAGACAGTAGAAACTGTTTCCAACTTATTGGAATTATTAAAAGAAGAAATTAATTTTTATTTAATTCCTGGGTCCTACAATTGACTTAGGCGATTTTCATTTTGCATAAAAATTCGTAGTCTAATTATAAACATTTGAACATGTATACACAATGTTCAAAGAGAACGGGACTTTTTCACCATAAGAGTGATAGGAAAAGACTAGTTTTCGGATTCGAGTGCTGAAGAGTCGATTTAAACATTGTTTCAATACAGTATATTTTGATGTAGAAGGCGATGCAGCCGGGTGGGGTCCATGGAGTTCTTGGAGTCCATGCAGCAGTTCCTGTTTTGGAGGGGTCAGAAATCGCTATCGCTTTTGCGACACTCCACCCCCTAAATATGGAGCAAAATTTTGCCAGGTAATATAATGGCAATTTATGTGGGAGAAAGATTATAGAGGCACGTTTAGATAAAAAGTTTAACGAAAAATGTAGAAGTATAATTTGAAGGGAAAATATAAGAAAACATATTTTGCACAGTAATATTGCGAAAGTTGACGAGAAAAGTTTAAGGGGAAAAGATTTTCGAATTTGTAGGGAAAGGCAGTGGAAACCAAGCTCTGCGGAAGAATATTTTCGGAAGTTCTGAATAAAACGGAGTGGTATAGCAATCGGATCGACGGCTCCGACTGTCATGGCGCGGTTCTGGCCGCAACGAAACCGGAAATCGCTGCTGAAATTGGATCGCAGTGTCGTTGCGGCTGTCGAATTCGATTAAAGGAGCAACCTTCTAGAAAAATTCTTGGCGCCAATACACAGTCGTGTCCTGGCCGATCTTTTTGGCTTTTACAGGTACTTTTATAAGTCTTAATTAACCAATTTTAGTACCCAATATCAGGTATTAAATATTTAAACAATAAAACGGTCTCATTTTTTTTTAAATATTGTTTCTGTTTAGGCGAACGATAATTTCGTGATTGGATTGCATTTAGATCAATTACAATTTCCTTGTCCGGGACAATACTTCCGCGTCCGTGATGGTAATTCATTAAATGCGGATTTATTGACCGACGTCGCCTCGGACAAAATCCAATTAACGTCGAAAACGTTAATTAGCACCGGGGAAAATTTGCTGTTGGAATTCTTCAGCGACGAACTCACTGCTTCCGGTGACGCTTGCATCGGCGGTTTCCTTGCTCATGCTGCCATTCTAGGTAAAAGATTATGCTTCTTATCGTAAAAGTTTACAAACAATTTTCAGAAAAAAATTATAAATAATAAATATATAATAAACAAAAATTTGTATGAAAATAATTCCTACAACTTTAATGTTATTGACACAGCTATGGTGTTGCTCTTTCAGATAAAAAATTTTTGAAAAGGAATGGAAGTGTAACTGTTGTGCCTTTAGAAACAGACTCAGTGAACGTGGTGAACGAATGGTTTTTCTGGAAGCCAGCGCATCTGGTGACTGCTTTGCTTTTGATACTGATGTTCATCGTTTCGATATTCTTGACGCTGCAGTTTGTTATCAAATACAGAAAGTATCGTATCGCTGAGGACATGGACTCTTTCAGCGACGTTTCCGGTAAGAATATATACAAACCTTCTACAACAAATAAATTGAAATCAATTATTATAAAACTAGCTCATATTTGTGTGATCCTTTAGTTGAGTAAAATATGAGTTTAGAATACTGAAATATTTTCGAAGCTGTTAACTGTGTCGAAAAAGATTTCAGAAAAAAATTCTGTCGTTGATCATTATTGTAAGTGGTCTCGTAGAGGACATTTCAAAGTCGTCTAATAATGTTTCACTTACACTTGTTTAAAAATTTTTAAATGGAATAGCACAATTAGAAATTTTAGTAATTTAGATCTATTCATTTTGCCAGAATTAATGCCTGGAAGCTCGAAATACCTGTCTACAAGTACTATCATATCAGATGTGATATCAATGATCGAAGCTACCGTAAAAGACTCTCCAAAAGACACCTTGTGCGAGGTGGAGGAACGTTATAATAGTACTGAAACGCTAACCGGGTATGAACAGTAACAAAATATTATTTTCAATGTGATGATTAATTTATCTACATAATAAATGTAGTATTCTCTAATTTAAAAAGGAATTATTATGTTATGAATATAGGTACCAAGATGGTTCCACGTTGAGCTCCAGCACGTTAAAATTAAACAACACAATGGAGAGCTCATCGGACAAAACGATAACATCGATCAAATCGAACTGTGATAAACTATTGTCAGCCTCCAGCATCCTAGTCTTGAAGAAACCAGAAGTGAAGTACGCCTATCCTGTAAAGTAAGTGTTATTTTATTATTTATATACTAAATTTCAATTCTAAATGGGTTTATCAAAAAGTGCAATTTTCCAGCTTACATACTACTCTACTATAAAATATTCATTTTCAATTTTTATGTTATGTAGATTGCGAACAATAGACCTCGACAGTTCAGAAACAAAGCCACTAAAGCCAGAAGACGAGAAACCGCCAAATTTGAACACAAGTCAGAGCAACGAAACCAATTCTTCGGAAGAAAAGGTAAATTCAGTCCTGTGAAAATAATTTTGTAAAATGGTTAAATAATTAATTATGGTTGTCGTATCAGTCGCAATCCTCTCCAGAAAGTCTGCTCTCGAGCCCGTCAACCTTGGGAAGCGGAAAGGAGACGAAAGAGAGAAGAAATCGCGAGAAACTTTTGCAAGGGCCAGGATCGGAGTTCAGTTTGGCAAACCCTGACTCAGAAATGGAGTTAGATTACTATGATTACAATGTGGCAAATACCAGCGGCGTTCCAGGCTCCTATTTAGGCATGGACCCCGCCTTTCTCGTGTGGATACCGCCAATCGACGAATTCAAGCTCGACACCGATGAAATCTATTTAGGGTGATTACTCCGAAACGACGCATAGTAGTCGCAATTTTTATATACAGTCGCATAACCCGCAAAAAACTGAGCAACTTTTGTTTAAAATGTTTTTCAAAATTCTGCACGTATCGAAAGTTATAGCGGCTTGAATTGACCTATTTCTGAACTCTGCGTTGCTACGCCAATGGTTTTCGTTCAAGTTGTTGTAACATTTAACTCGCGTTGAATTTCAAAAAACTTTTCAGGTAAAAGTTGCTTAGTTTTGCGGGGACCATCTATTTTTATAAGAATGTATCTCAAATTTGGTTTAGAAACGTTCGTATTGAAGGGATGAAAATAATTTTGGACGAAACAATTTCTGAACGAAGCGTGGTAGAGTAATGAAGAACAATAATTTATCTTAATTTGATTGCAGGAGCAAAAGAAATTCTATTTTAACAGTAGAAACTGAAGGTGCAGCATTGACTCCATCGGAATATAGAAGAATGAAGCTATCAAACTTCGAGGACTTCGAATTTGACTTTCCGCAAGGGTGAGTATTGAAATTATAACTAATAATAAACAAAATGACTGTAAATGTTTATCACCAACTACACGTGGAAAATTAATAGGAAGTAGTAAGTGTAATGTCCGGACAGCAAAATTTTATTATGCTTTATCATTTCGTTATAATTTACAGTGTTTGGTTAAAATTTTGTATTATAATTATTTGAAAGTTCCTTGTAAATAATGTGTCTTGTTCCTAGCATGAGAGTAACTAGGTTTCTGTTGATAGCGACCGGTATATGCAAAAAGGAGAAAATTACTGCCACAATTTTAATTATGTAAACCTAAATCGGGACGAAACCTCCGGCAATTCGAAAGCAAGAACGTACGAAAAGTTACTTCCTGTTCGAAAGATTCTGCAAGATTCTAGTATTAAAGTAAGCATGGAGTCTGTGTCTGGTGCTCTAGAACATAAACCGTATTGCGTTATTCCAAACAGGAGGTGAGCTAACAATATTTATTTACATAAGTGTCGCTTTTTGCCTTCGAATAAAACAACTCAGGGCTGTCGAAATTAGTCGTTTCACGCTTTAGAACGAGCCTAAATGGATTGTTAGACGATTATTTTTTCACAAGGTTAGAATAGTTTAAAGTTGCCCAAATTCGTAGCACTTTTTCGCCCACATTCTATTTCAACAAAACTATCGACAAGTTAAAGGCATTAATAAATAGAGGCTTCAAGCTTCAAAATGAGCTATAGTAGACTGTCCCCCGATCTTTTCCCCACAAGGCTGCAATAGGTCAAATTTTCAAATTAGATATTTGAAGATCTGGAACCTTCTCCACACTTCTTTGCCTGCTACCCAATAAAAATATATCCTTAAAAATAAATAACTTAGGAGATTTGAAAGTAGAAATTTCACGCTTTAGAATGAGCCCACGTAGACCCTCATCCCATTTTTCTTCACGGAGTTACACATTTTTCAAGTCAAACCCTTTCATTTGACTTGTCAGTATCTTAGTCGGGTAAGGGACCCAATTACTGTGGGGACACGGTGCCTATATTAATTATACTTATTTTTAAAGCATGATGAATATTAAAGAAGAGATATTAAATCTTTTTCATTAAAATCAGTTAATATGTACGTTGTATCTCTTTTTTAATATTGTAATAATTTTTATTAATTCATATAGGCACAGTATCCCCATAGTAATTGGGTCCCTTACACTAATATATTTATTTTGCATTTCCAATAGGATACGTACTAATTTCGCTTAATCTTAGCCCATCAATTCATAGGGTACGTTCAGAGAAAGACGACGAAACCGTGGACGAATTGAATCCCTCGAAAACCCATGCGAGTCCCATGCATAATGAGTCGAGCAAAAAGGAAAAGCTTTGCACGCCGGAGAAAACTTTGCAGACGAAGATTTTAGGGGACGTGGACGATGACGTGACGTCATGCAAGTACAAGGAATTGATGGACTGCAAGCAGCCATTGGTACACAAAAAAGACACGATTAACATTCCCATGACAGAGTTGTCCGGGAGCCCTTTGACTAACTTCGCGCAGGTTCGAAAGCTGAAGGACGACGCGACCTTGAACATTGAGAGCCAGCATTTTGGCATCGAAACGTTCTGCATGAATCAGAACATTAGGTTCGTCGACGACGACGACGACGAATTTATCGAATAGATGAACAACCGAAACGGTATATCATATTTTTAAAATGTTTGTTTCTCAGAAAATTAATTTTGAAAAAAAAACGAATGAGAAAAGATGAATTTATTTTACAGAAGATTATTAAGAGCCTTTTTGTCTCCTTGACTAGGTATCGTCGGTTAAACAAAAAAATAAAATCTCCATCGCATTTTAAAGACTTGATTTTGAAAAATAAATTTTTAAAATTGCATTTTATGCCAAGAAGGTACAACAGAAATTATCAAGCCTTGTGCATCAGATTATTTTTTTAGAGCTTTGCGATACAAAATTGGAATTGTTTTAGTGCAATTGAATTTTTGAGATTTTTTTTTTATTTTTTTACATAATCTAAAAATTACTCTGAAAAATGTAGAATCAAAGATAATAATATATAAAAGAAAGACTTTATATAGTAGATATTTTAACCTAAGCACGGAATTGATTGCAATAAAACTAGTGTTAGATTTCGATAGTACTATTTTAAATATCCTCGAGATTACTACATATTATAATGATTTCGGATTAAATTGTAAATAGGTGGAAATAGTACAAATCAAGTGGTACAGTACAATTACTCCATTATTTATTTATACATGATGCATCGGCTAAATATCTACCTCGTTTACTATTATTTTTCCTAAAGTTGTTTGCTAACGAGTTCCCAAGGTCGTCCATGTTTTATTTTTTAATGGGACCGTATATTTTTAGTTCGACAGTTTCGTAAAACATAAAAATACATATCCAACAACTATAATAATTACACTATTCGGATCATTCAATTTCAAGATAAGGTCTAGTTTAATATTTTAGTTCAATAACTGTGTATATTAAGATTTTCGTTAACAAACAACCTTAAGAAAAAATTCTTTTTGCCATAACATGTGCTTCATGATACAGTACAACTTTGTCCAGAGCAAATTTATTAAATAAAGTAGATATTTAGCTGAGATATCCTGTGTAATTGCGCTGTGTAAGAGAATTTAAAAAATATAAAACAATCTCATTATATCAGTCAATATTAAAAAGAGAATGAAATTCTATTCTTTACACGGTTTATCCGCTGGCAAAATTTTGCAAAGAATAAACAACATGAAATTAATAAATATAAAAATTTAAGCACCAGGCATTATAAATATACTTATATAAAATGATAAAAATATTAATATTTCTAAATCTACATTTTTATAGTGACGATTTTTCTACACTCATCTTTTGGAAGTTTTTAGGAAACAATTTAAAAGTTATTTATAAGAAAAATAAGCTTCCTTAATAAAACATAAACGATTTCTAATTTTTGATAAATGATGGAAAATTAATTTTAATTTGCACAATGCACTTTGTATAAAAGTACATGTTAATATAATAAGTGTATAGTATAATAATATAAATATTTCATGAATTTAATATTATTTATGTAATTACTCGATACTTAATTAATATATTGCGTTTTATCTTGTATAATGTAAAAATTGAATATGTGGATATATTAATTAATTATCGATCTTGATTAAGTTAAGCAACTTTCATTAATTTATTTTACGCAATAATTGTAATTAGATTTTTATATTAGTCTCATGCTTAACCATATCGTACTGAAAATTATTATTATGACAAATAATGTATGTAGTATATGAAAAGGTGTACATAATTCACATGATCATTGAAAATATCCGCTGTTTTTTATCATACTTCAATATCACAATTTTGTAATCTAATCTACCGCGTGCAATCAAGAGAATACTTTGTATAAATGTCATGATTAAAATCTAAAATAAATTACGAGCTGCGATAATTGAATGTTCGTCCATATTTTAATTATACGTGCAAGCACTTTATAAAATATATATTGTCTATTGAACACTTACGTATGGGTCCCAAGATGGCGACCGTTGGAGGGAATAATAAAAGCCTGCTTAAATTTCAATGGCGTCTTCATTTATTTAATAACTATAATTAAAACCGTAAATATTAATTATTAAATCGGTATATATTATTTACAAGGACACCGAAAAAGTCGACACACATATTTATATGAACACTTTTCATTGCTCGAACTCGCGGAATTTACCCTAAACTTATGCTTAATCACATGATCGAATTATTAAAATAAGCTACGATATCAAACAATATCACTTAACTACAATAATCTTATCATTATTTAAATTCGTTTGTCCAGTCGGACAATTTTCAACCAAAGTTTACCTATTATCATCGTATCACCTTTGCTATTGTCAATTGTGAAACCAAAAAACCGTTCACAATATTCTAAAATCAACATATCAAATTTATCAGAATATCCTATATCGTTGCTTATAATCTTTTAATCGAACGTAATGGATAACCTTCTGTCTACGCGTTCGAAAATGATTGTTGTAGCAATCGTTAGTTGAATTCACATGAGTGGTAGCACTCTGAAGCAAAGGAGAGAAGTTACGTTAGGCTCTGTCGTTGTCGCAGAAAAATTCGGTCATCTAGTCTAGAGATAACATTAACCAGTGTAAATAGTTCCTATAAAACGCGACTACTCATGGAGCATGGAATTTGTTGCGAGAAAATTTATGCGAAAGGGACGAACAAATAGAAAAAGGTCCTGTGCAAAGATCATTTGTTGACCTCGAGCGTCAACGTGGTCTCCGGCTGGGTCCAGATGTAGCCGGTTTGAGTCATGCTGCAGTGTGCGTCGTAATATCTGCCAGGGGCACGGCAGTAGGACCACCGAGGGCAACGGCACCGAAATTTACTATGAAACTCCTCTTTGCAGACCTCGTTCAACCAACAAGTTCGCTGCAATGCAAAATTTCACTTAAATTTTTACGTGTTCGCGTAGCCCTTGAAAATTTAAACAACTTTTGTCTGAAAAGTTTCTTCAAATTCTGCACGTATCGAAAGTTATAGCAAGTTTGAACTGACCGCGCTATTTGTGAACCCTGTGCGGCGACGCCAATGGGCTCCATTAAAATTGCTGTAACTTTTAACTGGTGCTGAATTTCAAAAAACTTTTCAAACGAAAGTTGCTCAATTCAGCGAGGTCTATCTGTTCGTATAATAATATGTCTACGGTTTTGTTTAAAAGTGTTCGTATTGGAGGGGTAATATTATTGTTAGATGTTTGTGAGGATAAATACACAAATATCGTGCACATCTCTTTAACGTATATCGAGACATTACTGTATTTATGCTGCAGTGTCGCCCTACATTATGCCTAAGTAACTAATTGGTCACCACCGCCGGCCTCTCGAACGGCTACCCTCATTACCATGCAGAGCCACTTAGGCGAATACATAGTCTCATGCCAATACTACTTAAAAAGGGCTATAATTCGCGCAGTAGTATAGGTCGACATATTTCTCCTCTACGGCCCGAGTGATTCGCATGATAGTGGGGGTAGCATCCGATGAGCCGATGCTCGTTAGCAATTTGTTGCTCAGGCCCATTTTACATGCTTGCGCTAGCATAATTCCATAGTCCTTGCAAAAATGAGTAACCTTTGTTCAAACCATTTCTCAAATGTTACAGTAATTCGAATTGTTTATACTACTTTTGCAACAGGGACGCCCTAAATGTTCTATTTTGTTTAAACTGATATCGGAAATATAATAATTATATTTCATCTAAAATCATTCGAGGTCAAACGGGGTCAACGACCTTCGAAGTTCGGGGAGCTTAAACCACCTGTTTTACATCTAACAATTTTTACAGATTCGCAGAGATACATTTATTTACACTTCGCTTACCTCCGCCAGATAGCCTCTGACGCTCTGATCGCTATAATTCCGTTTTTTAATTAGGTGTTTGGCAGTTGTCGTATACACGTCCGCGCACAGAACCAGTATCAGTAACAGATGCAACGCCAATCCTTCCTGCAAAGACAAACAATCGATTCAAAATCATGTCGACATTCTTGCGATTTCTCGTATTTCAAGGAATCAAATTCGATCGTGTGAAAAAAAAATATCAAGTTCCGGAAAAATTGTTCATTTTTTCACCGTCTCTGATTACATTTTAAAAATCATTTAAACCATTTTCGTTCATAGAGTACAAAAGATTATATTGCTTTCTCGAATTGTTGCAAAAATTCAAATTGAAACATTGAGTTTTTAAATTGAGTTCTCTTCTCCCACCACTTTTGAACATACATAAACAATGGGCATCGGGAGAAGCGAGAAATGTAAGTGTACGAAATAAACGAATGGAGACAAATTATTTTTGTAAAATGTGATGGATCATTTCGAATGTCCTTTTTTTTTTAATGGGGAAAATTGAATTTCTTTCCGGCACCCGATGGAAAGCCAGATGCAATGGATGCACCGTGACGACACGGGCTGAGAGACTCACATTGTCGCGCATTTTTACCGATTCGGTGGTTCTGAAGACACGTTGTAGCACAGCCACTTCGATGTATCACAGAAAAGAAGGATTATACGATTTGTCACAACACAAGCTGCATACTTCGTTTTCGGTGCAGCACGCTTCGCACCGAGCACTTGAAATAAAAGTGTGTATGCACCCGGAGTGCGCACGCACTTCCTTGCCTGCATCCGCGAATCGATCGTCCTGGAACTTAAACTTTTCGCAGAAATTTCTTTGGCTACCATGGGATAGCACCGTCTCGAAAATCCCATTCATTTTATGTAATCTAAAAGGACAGCTTTCTATTTATACATATGATCATTTAGATTATGTTCATCGACTGAGAGAGAAAGAGCGCGAGAAATAATATTGTTAATTTACAATTTGACTTTATCAAAAATTTATAAATTGTTCGATAACTATAATAATTTCAAAACAATTGCTTCTCCCGAGACCATTATCTGAAAAAAAATGATCGGTAGAATGAAATAATAAATAATTAAATTGCAAAATACGATCAAATCAAATTTTGTATAGATTACTATTATACGTATGTACACACGTGCAGAATGACCCATTTGAGTAAAATCTTTGAAACTGTAGAGGACATATGACAGTCAACTTTTATGTACTAAAAAATGTTTCAGAGAAAAATTGAATGGTCCTAATGGAGATCAACGTTTTTGTAAATTGAATTATTTCTTAGTACATCCGTTGGTACAGCTTGTGATTCTGTACAAAAAACTACTGTAAGTCACTTATGGCTAAAAGTATTCAGTTCAGGAGATATTTCAATTTGAAAATGGCATGGTACTTTTCAAGTATACAAATATCTCCTGAACCAGTGATTTTTAACAATAAGTAATCTAGATCATTTTTGTATATATAATTACAAACAGATGACCGATGCACTACAAAATACTCGGTTCGATTTCGTAAAACAAAGTTGACCTTTAAATATCCTTTAGGTTTCCACATTTACTTACGCCAATTTATGCGTTGTGCGAACCGTTTAACTTTTGTCTAGAACATTTTTTGGTAATTATATTAAAATCACAGCGCAAAACATCGGGTAAGAGATATTCAGCAACAATGAATTGTATAAATTGAACAAAGAAAGAACAAATAATATTTTTCTAGGATGTACATGTCTGGTGAAATGAATTGTTATATTTCGGTTCGTATCAGTTTACTGTATTTCAATGCTGAGTACGGCGTATTATCAGATAAATGTAAATAAATGCGCGCACATCGAAGCAGCAACGGCGAGAAAAAGATTATCGGTTCTGACATTCAAGCCGCTCTACGGTCAATGTGTCTAAAAATTTTCATACTATACGAGCGAAACCAACCGACAGCATTTTTTCTTTCTTCTCAATCATAAGACACACATAGTATATCTAACCATAAAATCGTCTGAAGGAATGTTTTTCTTTTTTTATTCGAAAAAAGGTGACAATATTTAAAAAAAAAAAAAAGATACGAAAAGTGAAACGCAAAACTTAATAAATAGTCAATACTTATCGAGAGAAAAGCGAACTATATAAAATCGAAGCGTACAAAAGTAACAACAATAGTATATAAAATAAAAACCAGAAATTACATAAAGTCGAGTGCAACGAATATTAAATGACGATATTAAAATTAAACGAACGAAATGTTATCCATTAATTAAATTAAGGAAATGTATATAAATAGTCGAGGAACGATTGATTTTCCGCAGCCTAGAGTTGTCCCTATACTAACAATGTATAATGATTAAACTATGCTATGTAATACAGTACGTAATAAATACACTAATGATGTATAATATGTATTAACGATCGGATAAAAGACATTACAATATTTACTTGTATTATATAGTAGAGGAACGTGGAACGATGTTCGTTTCTTTTTTTTTTTTACATGTGCGCTAACAATTAACTGCAATCAAGACAATGAAGTTAACAACAATCGTATCCCCTCTTATTTCATCATTCATAAATGTAATCGGTGCCGGATAGGCCTTAAGTATCTCGATTAAACTAGAAACCGATTACAAATATGCATCATAAAATTCAATCATAAAACTGTTTTTCTCGAATGATTATTTTTAATGATTGATCGATCCCCCCACGTCTCTCTTATGTGTCGTAAATCTACACTTTGCTTCCTCGAAACGAAACGGTGAAAAAGAGAAATGCTTTTCGTCGAGTGAGAGAAAAAAAGGAGCAAGAAAAACAAATGCTTTCGGTCGGCCAGACTGTAATCTGATAAGAGCGAGTGTAACGCAGACTTGAGCGCCAGCTGACTGGTCATTTCATTCGAAAATCGACGAGCAATTTTTGCTCTCGGTCTTGAGAAATTTTTGAAAGAAGAAATAAACGTCTACAAAGAGTGCTAGACAAACTAATATCTTAAGTCTCCGATTGTATAATAAAATGATTTGATTAGATAATCGTTTCAGTTAGTACGAGTGGGTGGCGTCTAGCACTATTTACGGACATGACAAAGCTGGTAAAAATTGGTTCGTCGATCGTTCGGATAAAAATTGGCCAACTTTCGAACGTAAGGAGGCGCGTACAACTTTGGATAGAAAGAGGTGTGCGGCTAAGGGAGCTGGCCCGTGTTTCCAAGATGAAAAGACGAAATAAACACCATTTATTCCTCCTTCTCAGCCTTCTCGACATCCTGCTTCTCTTCAGCCTCTATATCTCCCTCAAATTTCGGTCCTGGCTCCTCCTCATCGTCCAGCACGATCTCCTCTGGATCTGGGGCTCGCGGAAGGAACTCTTCGTCGGGATACATCGCTTTGAAGATGCTCATTGCCTTGAAAATATATACAACATTATTCTAAAAGTCATAGCGTGGTAATGATATATTGAAACAGTAATGAGAAAGATGAAACAGAAACTGTACGTCGTGTTTAATTTAAAAAAAAAAAGCGTTTCTAAATTTTCCGTAAAGGGTATAGCTGGAATAAGGTGGTCAAATGTGCCTCCAAAACCAAATTAATCTTTCATCATCATCGAAACCTTCCCGATTTTTTCCACAATTATCGATGAAGCAGAACAAAAGAGTTTGAAGGTGTCCGGATAAATCCTAGTAATAATTTCAAAATTAACCTGATTAACAGCAAAGTCAAAGTCGAGTTCTAAATCCGGGCCAGAACAGAGATGTAGGTTGCTCGGCGCAGAATCATTTAATTTAATATCACTTGCGGGTAGATTTAAGTACAGTGACCACAACACTTGGGGCTTTATGTTCTCCGCAGACTCCTCTTTGTCGTTTTCCTGTTCACCTTCCTGAAAAAATATCCTTCATTTTATCACGAGGCAGTAGAGTTTTTTCCACGATTTGAACGAGGAAGGAAAATTAACCTGAAGGTGTCTCTTGTCTGGAGAAACGGTCTGTGTATGGCTATGAATGGATGAGCGATTGGCCAGCGGATCGAAGGTCTCCGCTCTTAAAAATTTATTGACAACATAGGCCAAGTCTTCCTTTGCGTTTGCCGTTCGCTTGCATGTCATATGAACCATAACTGCATCGAAACAGAGCAATAAATTCAACATAAAAAGCTTGGCCTGAAATTCTAAAATATATGATACTTTACAACCGTTTTTACGTACATAGTCCTTGAGGGCAAGCATTTGTTGATGGTCCCAATTCAATCAGCGTAACAGGTTCTTGACCAGGTTCCTCTGGAGGATAATATAAAAGTGTCAAATTTTCCTTTTCACCCTGCATTATTGATCTACAAAAATTGCAATAAAATCATGGTAGATACACACGTTGTTTGTGTACAGATTTTATATAAGACTTTATTACTATAAAAATGTGTGTCCTTTTTTTTTAGTGATAATTATTACCTGTCCGTAATAAATACTCCACGTGATATCCGTTGTTCGCCTTCGGAGGCTACAATTTCCGGTGGCAGATGACCTTGACCGACGACTAAATGCTCCAAGGTCAATCTTTGCTTGCCGCTAATGATAGCTTTACATTTCTCGTTATCTATTACTACACCATCGAGTTGCCTCTTCAGACAGTACACTCCTCCGAATACTGCGCATAGTCTGAAAGTAATGGAGATTGTTCATCAATGTTGTCATATCCTAAAATATGACGAATTTTCGGAAATCAGTGTGGCATCAACATTTTTGCAAAAGAACAAAAGAAATGGACCTTAAGCTTCATTTGCAATGAAAATAAAATGTGAACAACAACTTTACCTGCAGAAGCACTGAGGCAATTCCCCGCTACCATACATAGGCCAAAGGAAGGGTGTGCTACCATATCGTCCAAGACTGTTAAGAAAATGCTTTGTGCGATTCACACCATCCCTGCAAGATGTTTTCTCAGTAGCCATTGCAATTGCTTGAACTATGTAATGCTGCACAATCGGTGTCAAATTCTTTGTGTGTAGATACTCTAAGAAAGTCTTGTCCCGGAATCCTATCGATAAAACAAAATCATATTAAATTAGTGCCATTGCGAATACAAAATTTCTTAGAATATATATGTGTAGATACATATGTAGAATTACCATCAAACTCCGGGCTGTCAGCTCCTTGCACCATGCATGATGTAAGCAGTTTCATAAGCATTCTCTTCTCGATAAGACTAACAGTTTTGTTTGCAAACACATCGGTTCTCGAGCAAGGTACCTGCGTCAGCTTTCCATCCATAAATGTTGCTACTCTCGAGACTGATCGGAACTCAGCATAGCGTGAGATATTACTGGAGATCAGTAGCTCAACGAGTTCACCTCGTGCGAATAGCAACTGTTTAGAAGAAAATTTTAGTTGCGCAATAATAAAACATAAATAGGGCAGCAAGTTTAATTTATTAATTTTCATTGTACCTTCGGGGCCAAGTCAATATTGAACTTCCTGTATTCCTTTCTTATACGATCTATACTCCAATGTTTCACATTCTCTTTTTTATCAACTTTATCCTCGTCTGCTTTCTCATCTCCGCTACCACTACCTTCCCCACTACAATCAGTTTGAGTATCTTTTGAAGAGACCACAGGTAAATCAGCCTCGCTATGATAGAAAGGCGGTTTAATTTCCAATTTAGAGCATAGTCAAGAACTTACAAGAAAGAACTTACTTCGAAATATACCAAGTCTCTTCAATATTCTCAACAGTGGAATATTGATCGCTAGCTTTCAAGAACTTCTCTTCCGGTTGCAATTCTATTCCTGATACGTCCTTGGTGTTATTTTTTGAGATTTTTAGGTCCTCTATCCATTTTTGCAGACCATCAAAGTTAAAGGTTGCCCAAAGACCACCGTAATATTCGTTACTGCAATGTAATTTTTGATAGAAAAAAAGTTTAATTTAGATCAATGAGTAACAATTATGTCGTAATTACATTAAAATGATTTTATTGTGATTACATAATTCAGCTAAAAAGCTATTGATTCCATAGTTACTTATCTAACATTTTTAATTGTTCCTTATCACCATCAAAATGGATGTTTCGTTTTATATAAATTATGTAGCTAAGTATGGAACAACAACTTTCGTGATATCTTTGATAAAAATCATACACGAGTATATACATATATATATAGCCCCATACACACACACAAACACACATACATATATATACCATGTAGAAGTATATACAGGATGTCCCAGTATTTCGTGAAAAGGGTTTATTCGCTAAGAAGAAATAAATAAAAACATAAAATGAACTTTTTTCGAGAATTTTCCCGAAAACGGAGTCTTGAATGATAAAATTTCATTTTACGTTTTCGCTACAGTTATTCGCGCAGAGTCTTGTATTCTTAAATATTATATATTCTCTTTCAAAGTATAAATATAAAAGTGAAATAGAGTAAGAGGACGACGAAAAATAGGAGAAAAAGTAAAGAACATTGAACAAGAGAGAGAGATATGTAATAAGCGAGAGAAAAAGAGAGAGGGGGGGAGGGGGAGAGGTAGGGGAAGAAGAGAGAAAGACGGAGAATGTCTGACATACCTGTCTAGGTGAAGGACCTTTTTACCGATTCTACTCGCAGCAGCTGCGACAATGGACTCCGTCATACCTGCGGAATATGATCGTGGGATTATCATGATCGAAAACGAAAAGTCAACGGAATAAATGGGAGGTGTATCGCAAAAATCAATACCTGTCCCGACGACGATGACATCGTACTCGGTCGGCAGATCGTCTTCCATGGCTTCCAGTTACGAATATACGATAGAACGAGGAATTCCAAACACGAATGGCTTCAACACTCCGCGAAAGAGTTATCGGAAGGGGAATCAATTCATTTCTATCGAATACCGTCGATTGTGCTGAGTAAAGGGCCACTCCCGTCGTTTCGCTTTCGCTCTGAACTTTCACTGTTTCGCGACACACTCGAAACTCCAATTTGACAGTACAGGACGCCGCAGGTAGAAACGGAGCTCAACGCTGATTCGCAGGGATTACGTCTTCGAACACGATTCTCTAGACGCTGCAGCGCAACACTACAATCTATGCCAGCTCAGAGAACACTAAAGTCAAAGACGGCGCTGCTTCATGCGGACGCTCCATGAAATAAGATGCTCTTACTTCATGAGACGCACGCACAATTTCCAATAAGTACTTACGCAAGATTGAATTCATTAATATACAGGGTGTCATAAAAATGTTGTACTTACATGAAAGAAGTGATTTCTGAGGTCATTAGAAGTAACTTTTTCCTTTACGAAAATATTCATTGTTATTAACGAAAAACATGGACCAATCAGAGCACGGCTACAGCGGACTAAGGAGTACTACAGATGGCTAGGCAAAGTGTATACGTCTAATTCTAAGAAGATTCTTCTGCCAATAGCGAGATAATCATTGCGTGCATTGTCGCTATTGGCTGACGAATCGTCTTACAGTAGGGTTAGAATGAAACACTTTGCCAGTTAGCCATCATTTAACGCGCGAACGATACTTACTTACATGTATTATATATTTCAAATTGTTTAATATCTTTGCTGCAAGGTATGAAATTCGTCTCAAATGTGAAAGAGTATTCAGTTACATATTTCTAATTTTTCACTTTCCAGAATTTTCTTGGCTATATTCTTGATGGATCCACTTAGAAACGCATGCGCACTGGAAATTGATTCATGTAGTCCATCTAACGGAGACGAGAGCAAACGTAAATTCTCGATATTGGCAGTCACTATCGCTTCTCAGGAGCGAATGGGTATCACGTTATTCTATGGATATCCTTCGACCAGAGTTCAACCGTAGCGGGAAATTTTTAATTCTGATATTCTATAGATGATTTTTATTTAAAATTTAGTCTATTTCAGGTGAAATCGTAAAATTTATAAGAAAATAACTTCTTTTATATAAAACATCAAAAATAAAAACAATAATTTGAAGAAATAAATTAAAAAAATAATATTTGTACATTTGACAACATTTTTTCTGTCAAAAGCATTACCGCACCCCCTAGATTATTTCTTTTCACAGTCTTTAGCATCAAGTAACGCTATTTCTATGTTGTCATCACTGTTTGTCGTTTTTATCTCTATGTTGTACGTATTGGCCTACAAAAGATAGAAAATTCATAAAAATGTCTTTCTTTTTAGATAATGCAAAGTCATAATGAAAAATACCAGTTGCAACGATGCTAGAAAGTATCTCGCCACTTCGTAAGCAGGTTTATTTTGAACAATGTCGTCGAATTTTGTGCTCTTTTGCTCCAATGTCTGCAACGTTCCCATTATATTGGAAGCGTAATCTTGAATTCGGAATGTTGGCCTAATTTCTGCCTCGGACAATATTGGCTGCACGGAAGCATGCCATTTGGCGACAGTTTGATCTAACTCGGTCGTGACGTTGGATTCTTCGAAGATTTCCTTCATCTTATCCTCGATTAACGTTTGATAATCTGGCAACGAATAAGACACGTCGATTTCAGAGATAGAGGGTTCGTACCAATCATTACATAGAATAGGCGACTGCGGGGCGATATCGAATGAATTATGAGCCGATTCTAATCTGGCATCCTCAGGGGACGGACTCCTACTCATAATTTCTGTTGTGTTGTTCTGGATGCAATTGCTTTGCTTCTCAGATATTCGAAAGCCCAGCAAATCAATGGTAGAATCTGTCATGGCTTCATATCTCGAAACATCATACTCTTTTTCTGTGCCATTCAAACATTCGTCAAAATTTTTCATGAAATCTTCCAGTTCCTCTGTTCAAAACAAGAAAATTCTAACAACACAATACAACACAACTTTTGAAAAATAATTCAATTGGTCTTACGCTTTTGCAAACGTTTGAACTTCTGTTTCGCTTGTGAAATAAAATTCTTTTCCTTCTGTGTGAATGATTCAACTTCACGTAGGAAAAGCTTTGTTAGACACTCTGGTTTGTGTACTTTTGATGCTAGCTTACGTTTCTTCTGGAAACAAAGCAGATGGTTATTGAAACACAAGGTTGGCGATAGACAGTGTAACAATCGTACATACAGAACCAAATTTGGTTTCCAGAAGAGAAATGTATTCTGGAAGTTTTAAAACAGGCGAATTGCCGGTGAGAACAGTTTTCATTCCCTGAATTAGCGGCATTGGCTTCCAATCAGACTCATTGATGTCTTCCACAGAACATATTGATGTCTTCATTTTCTCATTCCTAATAAAAATATTAATATATGTATACGTTAAAGTAGAATTATAAACTTTAAATGTAACCCATACCCTTTTCTCCGTACTCCAAGTAATCCTTCCTTGCACTGCACACTATCTAACTCGTCTGTCGGAGAAAGTTGATCTTCCTTAGCATTACGTTCTGAATGCTTACTATTATTTGCTTGATCATTTTCCTGTTTCTCTGTAATCTTACACCTTTTATCGTTCTTTTTACATTCTTCTTCAACTTGGACCACTTGTTCTAGACATTCGTTCAGACATTTCTTCTTAATTTGATTAACATCCTTGCAATTTTGATCACTAACATCAACTGAATTCAAATCTGCATCATTTTCACTATGCTGATCTGTGCAACAATCTTTATTAGTGATACATTGCTGGGAACGAACGGTAGTAGACAGAACTTCATGATCTGTATCTATCACGTTTTCGTTTTCTGCGACTTCTGATTCAATTACTGTGGTAATATCTGCTACGGGCAAAGAAAAGTCATCCTCTTCTTCAAACTCTTCGTTGATCGATGTGACAAATTCATTATCATTTATGGAAGCGGCCGAATGATACCCCGATGTTCCGGTGCCAGGAGTCTTTGGTTCTGAGTAAGATGACAGAGAATTTCTTCCTTTCTGAACACGGGAACCGATCACATGATTAAAGTCATAAGGCGTTAGTTCGTCTACCAGCATTCCAGTTGTATTTATAGCTTGATTACACCTTGAAATTTATAGTTAATTTAAGATAGGAAAGCAAGTAAAATGAATTTCTCCTTACCGAAAATCATATTTTTTTCCTATGATCTCTCCCAACACATCAAAAACTTGAATAGTAATACACAACTGTGCCACACTGTTTTCTAACTGAGTAAATCGATGACTCAACAGTTTAACCTTTTTCTGTGTCGAAAAACGCTGCTTCTTATCAATCTTTTTACCAACATGTTTTTCAAGATCGCAAATAACAAAATTTTCAAAATCAATATACGCTTTCTTGGACACCTGTTTTTCTTTACTGATAGACTTTTTTCTTTCTTCTTCCCTATTAAAAACGCGAATGAACTATTGTTTTGTATTATTTATATTTCATATTGTATTTGAAAGTAATAGTTACTCATAGCCAAAAAATGTTTGCTTTAAAACTTCGATTTCAGTGAAAAGACGTTCGATTCTTCGCACATATACATTGGCTGAATTTTGTAGAACAAGTGCTGCTTCTCCAAAATTTATATTGCATGGCTCCTCTAACAATGCGTAATATTCTTCTAAAATCTGAAATAGAGTGTAACAATGTAATTATAATACTGTTACAATTACTTTAATATTGCTGTATACCTGAGATAATGGAAACTTCCAATCGGCTAGATCCTTAGCTGGCTTCATAAGCTGTACACTAATATCTTGTAATGTAACCATTTTAATGATAAATGTTTACTTTGTTTAGAGAAATTCTAATAAAGAAAGATAATGTTTCAGTCATAAACAATGATATTGCAACTGTTATTGTTTCGAATAGGTTAAATACTTACTTTACTTAGAAAACTGATTCACTGTAGCACCAAATTATTATGGTGATAATTATTTCATAAGTAATCTAATTATTTCATACTAATTCTAAAGGGTCACATTGCACTGTTTGAAACTGCATTATATAGTATACACTACAAAAATTTATAAAATAATGTAGAAAACAGTAACCTCCAAAATATTTCGAATCACTGATTATAGGTTAGGTTTTGAAGTGCTTCTTGCGATAGTATTTGTTGACATACCTGACCAGTATACCACAGTATACCATACCACAAATCCTAACCATATGCGTGTATGTACTTACACGCGTGTGTACAAGAGTAGCTTCAACGGAATGTATAATTGACCATAAATTATAATTCGTTACATAACAAATATACAATTTATAAACTGCGAAGTCATTATAATTTTGCAACAGTGGTAATCTTTATAAATTATAGGAAAATATATGGATTCTTACAATACATAACGTACTCCTACATGACCAAATATGCAGGGACTAAAAGAAATCTACATTATCTATAGTGTACATGCGCACAAGTGCGTGCCATTTAAATTGTATTAAGCAATTATCGATTTTATTTGTTATTTTGCAATATCTTCTTTATTAATTAATTTCACAAATGTTTATTAGTCATTTTGTAGTTTTCAGTTAATCAAAAACAGTCCACAAATAAGTTAACCTGTATTTACTTCCCCTCTCGTTCGAATAATTCAAATCAACCGCCAAACATTTTCGAGAATACCGACATCTCTGTAAGTAACAAGGTACTACTACTGTCATATCGATAAATGATATCTCTATAATCTGACGGACGAAATAGTTTGTAACAATTGTATTTTCTGGAATACCCTTCGAGAAGAACAAATTATTGGCATTTTTATTTCGGTCGTTTATTTCATAACAAGGTCGTGTGATCCGTTGAAGGGAGATTCAGAGAAAGAAACCCATGTTTTTGGAAATGTCATCGGGATGATTGTTTATCCACCATTTTGTTTTGCTGTCGTTCTCTCACAGTTTTTCCTGGCACCGTGGCCTATTTTACGATGAACTAAATTGACTAAAATCTGACAAAATCGTCGGACTCGACGATACTCTGTGCTTCGAGTGGACGGTGTTTTTCACAGATTCGGATCGGATTTCGTTTCTCGATGAATGTTCTCGCGAAGAGCATTTGTGAAATCTCGCCTCGAGCTCCGACCCAACTTTCCTGACTTCTTCAATCAAATGGCGATTACTAGATAAAACGAGCAGTTTTCGCGTCTTTCGTCACGTAAGTCTGACAATTTAAATCTATTAGGTCGCCGAGCAAGTTCTAACGTAACATTTTCGACATTGAACGCGTCGAAAATCGTGCGATGGTACCGCTTTATTTGTATCGTGACGATACTCCAATACCGCGCAATATCATCAATTTTTCATGTTACCCTAATTTACTTTATAAAGCTCGTTTCTTGCGAACATCAAGTATACAAATAAGTTTCTTATTTTATAGAATGTCAGGTCAGAGTGGAGGGCATCGTTTAAGGTTGTCCAAGCTCAACGACCAGTTGACGTGCAAGTTGTGCGGTGGATACTTTATCGACGCCACTACCATCATCGAGTGCCTGCATTCGTGTATGTGTATTCTTTTGTCACTTCCTTAATCCTTTTGTCTATGGTCAACCAGTTGGATTTCAACGTTGCAAAAGAGTTAAGCGGCGGTCCTATTGTTTAGGCGATTAACATCGCATTACAGTTTGCAGGAGCTGCATCGTCAAATATCTGGAGAACAATAAGTACTGTCCAATATGTGAGGTGCAGGTGCACAAAAGTAAACCACTATTTAACATTCGTCCGGACCACACTTTGCAGGACATTGTGTACAAATTGGTACCTGGATGCTATCAAAGTAAGTTGTACGAATGGTTATAGTAATGCGTACTACAGAAAATTAATTCGATTGATTTTGTTCTAGATGAGATGCGATGCCGGCGAGAGTTTTACTCTAAGCATCCAGAGGCATGTGCCCAAACAACGTCTCCAGAGGCAAGAGGAGAACCCACAGAGTCGCATATATACTCTCCAGACGAGTCTCTCAGTTTGTCATTAGAATACTTTAGTCCATCCAAGGATGTCAAGGAACTATCTGTGAAACCTTTTCTGAGGAGATACCTTCGTTGTCCTGCTGCAGTTACGATTTTTCACCTGCAGAAACTGATAAGAGCTAAGTATGGGTTAACTGATGCACACAGGGTAGATGTTATGTATAAGGAGGAACCGCTACACAGTAGTTACACGTTGATGGACGTGATGTACATTTACCATTGGAGGCGGGTAAATATCAATGACCCGTACACATTGAAAAACATTTTAACTTTGATCTTACAAATATGTTGCTCTGTTTGTTTCAGAAAGTGCCATTGCATTTAAGTTACAGGATATTCGAATCTTCTCCAAAGCGAATAAAACTTTCCGAAGACAATGTCAATTATAAAGCATCATTGCTTCATGCTGGTATCAATCCCATTGACTCCGAAGAAGAAAAAACTATGAAAAGAGAGTGGAAAGAAGTGCAACTGAAAATCTCAGAAACTGGCATAATGAGTATCACGGATATATCTGATCAGGAATTCAAAAAGAATATGAAAACTGAGGATCCCATTGCAAATGTTGAAACTGTGAATGCATCACCAGTGCAAGAAGATGCTAACAATAGGTCAGAGATTGCTAAAAACAACGAACAATCCCTAAACCAACAAGTTACTGATGACGCATCTCCTAAAACAATTGATTTTGATAATAGAAAAAATGTGGAGATCGAAAAAATTTCGGCGAAGGAGGCGGAAGGCGTTAAAACTAAAAACGAGGAACAATTGAAAGACGAATCAGATAATAATAATGTCGAAATCAAAAGTAATCTGCAATGTCAAGAAACAATGCAATGCGTGGACGAAAATGAAATCAGATGCAATGTCAGCGATGATAAGGACAAAAAAGAATCATCAAAAAATAACAACAATACCATCATCGTGGAGAAGAAACCGGAGATTCTCAATCATCATTCGAAAAACGAAACCAAGCTTATAAATACGGGATCAAAAATCAACGCTCTGAGCGTGAAGCTACAGTTTCAACCGAAAACAGGACAAATTAACAATAGCAACAATAGTTCTTTGAAAAAGACCATAAAAGATAGAAAGTTCGTGCCACAAACATCCAAGAAAGTGGACACAAAATCTACGGAGAGTTCAAATCCTGCAGAAACTATGACAGACAATTGTGGAGTGGCAGTGAGCAAAACATCAGGCCCTTCTTCCACAAAAATGTCGCCTAAGCCAGAGGAAATTAAACCTGTTGTTTCAACAAACATCACAGCCACAAACAGTTCTGACTCGGAAGAAGCGAAGTCCTGTGCGAAAAATGTGCAATTGACTGATCAGCAGCAAAGTGGTTCAGAAAAGAAGACAGTGGACCAAGCTTCTGTAGAGTCAACCCAAAAAGTCAACACTCAGACCGTTGCAGTTCCCCAAAAGTCACCATATACACAAGCTGAACCATTTGCAAATGAGAATCTTGCTACCCTGAACCTGACTGCATCTCTGTCTGGATCAATTGGGAACGGAATCAATCCATCGACGTCAACAATGAGTCAGAGTACGCCGACATTCTCGCACGCTGTTCAGGATTTAGTAAATAGTGCGATGCTGAAAAATTCTTTGAAAAGTTTGGCGACATCTACAGCTCAGAAATTGTCTGTCTCCACGATTCCAGAGAACATGGTGACGTCATCAATGTCAGAAAATCCAACAATATTTACTATGCCCCCTATGGGCATCACTTCCTCCATGAAAAACAGTTATCCAACATCGGTGATGAGTTCAAAGGCAAACCTGGAGATAACCAGCGTGTACTCTGCCCCCCCTTGTCCAGATGCCATTCCAATTTCTCTGATGAAACCCACCATTCGCAAGAATGAATTAATCACAAAGGGCTCGAACCTGAACGAGATCTGTGCTAAAATCGGGGCCTCAGGCTCCAAGATAAATGATATCTGCGCTAAGATCGGAGAGAACTCGAAAGAGAAGAACAAAACAGAGACGAGAAACAAGTCGGACATTCCAGATTTATTGAAGATTGCAAGGAAGGGTAGCTCGTCATCGGTGTCAGGCGACGCTGCCAAGCAGCAGCAACTCACTAACATCTCGAACGTGCCCGTGTACACACCAAGCAGCACCATAATGACGACAGAAAACAAGAACATCTATTCGAACGTGAAGGACGGCCATAGGGTGACCTCGCTGGCCTCTGCTTCTCCGATGACAACGTCTCATTCAATACAGAAGGCTTCTTCGGCCTCCAAGAAGCAAACTCAAGCAGTGGGCTACAAAACCCTCCGAGACCCTCCGAGGTGCTGGAATCCTACACTATCCAAAAACAATTATGTAGCGGTGAAAAATCAAAGCAAGGAGACGCAAAGTCAATTACACCAAACCGCGCTTTCAGAGCGGAGCAAAACAATCCAGTCGAAGCCGGCGAAGATCTTCAAGATGAGGAACATGCCGAGGTACTTGGGCAATCCCGCCTCCGGAGTAAAGCCGATGTACGGGATCGGCAACGACAACAAAGAAAAAGAACAGTCGACGATCACGCCAACGTCGACCACGAACACTTCTAGTAGTTCAAAGAATGGGAACCTAAGTATGATGAAGATAGACCCAAAAACCCTGTCCCCGATCGTTTCGACGATCAACTCGCCCATCGTCTCGCCTCCTCCATACTCTCCAAGCGCCAGGAATTATCCAAACCCTCCATTCTCAAGGGACATCTGCAGGAGCACCGGCTCGCCAATCTCTCCCAAGAATTCACCAGTGAACATGCTCTCAACGAGCCCATTTATTCCCTCTCCGACACCAAATATGAATCCTAGGCTAATCTACCCCCATTTTGCACCACCATTCCCAGATGCCAGCAGGTTTCCAAACCCTCTAATCCGTTCACCGATAGGAATTCCATCCCCCAGTGCCTTCCATAGTAGTTTACCACCTTCGATTAACAAGTTGTATCAACGATCCAGCTATATTCCGCAAACCACTGGCTTCTCCTCAGTCTCCCAACCTCCCACGGTTCAGAGAATACCACCAAGCACCTATTCTTCACCTAAGTCTCCAAAGACCACTTCCTTGACCGCAATCTCACCCACATCTTACGGTCTAGCCAAAACTGAGGCCCAGATCGTTGCAACAACGTCCCTCGAGACTAACAATCTACTTCTTCTAGAGAATGCACCGCAAGAGGATCACAGTGCATTCAATCTGTCTAAGACTGGCAGTTTCAGCAGTGCGGAGAGTGTCAATACAACTGCTGTCTCAAATATTGGACAGAACAGGACTAGTGCATCGAAGAATAAGCAGGAGAACTCTCAGGCTGCAGAACAGGTTCAGGAAAGCTCGCTGGGGTGCAACAAGGACAATGCTTATCACACAAAGGGACAGAGTGTGGAGAAGAAACGATCCGACGAAGTAAGTGATAGTGTAAATAAGAAAAGGGAGAAATCAGTGTCTCAAATGAATGGGAGTCTCACTGGCAAGAACAATGACGAAGGGCCAGTGGAGAAGAAGGAGCAGAACAAACTGCAGACAGACGACAGTGAGAAACAGGAGTCGAACCATGAGAAATGTGGGAGAACTGAGGAACAAGAGAAAAGATCTGAGATCCAGACAAACAAGACGGAGGTGCAATTTCAAAGTTCAAAGTAATCTATCGTCTGCTTTTGTAAAATTTCTATGCTTTTGTTGTTACTACGTTTCACATCTTCAACGAAGCTTTTTTACTTGGGGTCTTTGGCATGAGGAGATTGCACGTTGCTTTTTGAGAATGTGACAAAGAAGACTCTGCGAAGAATCTGTGACATTATTTATGTGAAATAATTTCGCGAAGTCAGTATTTATGACGCTTCCGAAGAAATTTTGTTGTCGTCTCATTCAACCAAAGCCTCGAGGATTCGATGAAATAGATATAGCGATGACGAGAGTTTATTTTTTCGATTGGCTTGGTTCTCGACAAAAAATGGAAGCAGTTATAGGAAAATTTCCGAGGCCTTAACACAGTAAACTTATATATGAAGTAATGTTAAAAGAATCGATCAAAAGAGATAGTTGTTAACAGGAGAAATGTGGCGAAGTTATTACACCCCGAGAGATTTCTCTCTTTCCAACTTGATTACTTGTCATTGTCGATGTATTGTACTGCACCGAATTATTGAGATAGCACGCATGGATAAAGAAAAAAAAAACGAAAAACGATTCACCATTAATTTCGCCAAGTGCCGGAAAGAAAGAAATAGTTAATGTATAGAGAAATTTTAATATTCGATGATCTTTTTTTTAGACACGTTTACTTGTAAATAATGTATAATGAATGCAAAGAAAAAAAATCTATATCATGTATTAGGATATAAAAAGGCAAGAAATTATCGATTATTAATATAATTTAACACGCATATTTTCTAGCCATGTAAGAACCGGTATATCGATAGTATTTTTTTGTCTATTACGAGAAAGCAATTTTTAGAGAGATGTCTGACTGTAGAGCAAAAGGCGACAATGTATTTTTAATAAGTTATTGGTTGTGTGCGCGCGCGGCTCTTTTGTATACAAGGTGTACCTGAGTGAGTGAGTGAGTGATTTATGCGAATGCGGGAAAAAAAAGATATGGTGGGTGTGTAGGATTTTTTTAGCGTGAGGAAAAATTTTACGAGTATCGGTTCTCAGCTGGGAAAACGACTCGAATGAAGTTTTTTCGAGATTTGTTTTATTTATGGAAACGTTGATCGTCATTTGTTTTTCGAATTTATGCAAGTGTTCCGCGTATGTTTGTGTGCGCGCGCACATACGCTCTCACACACACGCGCGCGTGTTATCAGTACAGTAAATAATAAATACTACGTCAAGTAGGGAATGTTTTAATTATGAGAAGAAAAATATAGTTGATTATACTTTACACAGTCTGTTGTTTGTAAGAAGATTTTACCATTACACTTATATGCATAAAATTGAATTTATTATTAAACGATTACTATGATAACTCTCTTGTGTAAATGTTCACGTTTTGCATGTATAATGTCATAAGCTCAGGGCTAGCGATTGCACTGTCCAACAATAATTTTTATATTTGACTATCAGCCAATTTTGAATTCTCAGTTTTTAAGATATTTCATAATAAGTCGACATCTTAACTGAGAATTGTTTGCGTTTTTATTATGAACGCTCTACGAATGTTTATTACATGGGAGTAGTTTCTTACAGAAACATTTATGTAAATATTTAAGCGTGTTCGAAGAATGTTCGAATAGAGCGAGATGCCTGTACCACGCCAATTCTCTCAGATATTTTTCAATTCATTTTGAAAATTAAGAGTCCGAGGCAAAATCTATAGTACACCACACCAAAAAACAGAACTTCTTTCTTCGGAAACTGTGAAAAAAAATTACAACATTAGTTTCATTTCCGATTGATAATATGAAATAGTTCCCTAATAGACGAGCTATTGTCAATGTTTATTTCGCGTTCACCATAGCACTTATTATTGTGCTTTATTGCAGTTTTTGCAGTAGTGTTATTAAAAAATATATTGGTATGTTTGAGAGCGTCTACAAAATCGTCCTACGTAAGAAACATTGGTACAGCTTTTATGATTGAAGTAGACAAAGTTATTTTAAGATTGAAAATTTGAGTTTTCGTTTAAAATTCAAGTTCTTAACGATTCAGGGTTATGATGAAAAAACTACCTTCAAGTTCATGTGCAAGCATCAAAAGCCATAGAAATGTGAAGAAAAAGTTATCATATGTTGAACAGTGTTATTCACACGCAATTCTATTCAGATACATGGTACTTACATATAAAAATATTTCTATTGAAGTCTTAAGACATCATACATGCGTATGCTGTATTTAAGTGAATACCATAACAAAAATCATAAACTCTATTACACAGAGTCACACATTAGTTAGTTTCTCTGAGTATCTGATAGCATCCTTAAGCTTAAACACTAGTTCTTGCAGCTGCTGTATCGTACACGAGAATGTCACATGATTTATCCTCTCATGTTCCTTAGTACTAAGCTGTACATGATACAAAGGAACACCCAGTGAGTTACACGTATCCAGCTAAAAATAATTTTTATACAAATAAAGCAATCATTGGTGGATTAAATTAATCGATTACCTTGACACGGTAGTCTAGATGCCAGTCTACATCAACAATGTGTGGCAGATTACTGCTTATCGATTCCAATCGAGACTGTATAGTCTTTTTATTACTAATATAGGCTTCACACAATTTCTTTCTTCTTTGTTCGTTGCTACACATTTGATACAGCAAATTTTTTAAACTCTCTTCGTCTAAATCATGCTGAGCTGCCTTTACAAACAAACATAACATGTCTGCGAAGATCTTCTTTGTCAGGATCACTTTAGAATCTACTGCTTTGACAATGCCTGCAACTTGATCAATGTAAATCATTGCTGTAACATTTAATGTTGTTTGTTATTACTAGAGAGTATACTTACTGCTTGTGTCTATAGGATTTGCTTGTAAGTGAGAAACAACAGCATCTAAAATCTGCAGGAAATTGTCATCTGTGATCATGTTTACGTTTGAGATGTTTGTGAAACTTTCGACAACATCTTTCGACAGTTCCATTGTTATGTCACTGTGTTTTAATTTATTTAGTGAAAATCTGACTATAAATAGACACGTTTTAAACAATGCAATGTAGTTTCAATTAACTTGCGATTTTCATGTCAAACACGTAACATAAAATTTCGAACGAAAAGATATCTTATCGGTGTTCAAAGAAAATTCTATATAATTTGGTAAAATAAAATACAATTCATGTGAAATTTGATAAAGCCAAATACGATTCATGTAACATAATGATCACAGGAGAGAGGTTATGAATCCAAATTTTGTGCATACTTCGACTACATAAATAAATAGACCCGTCTCGCGCAGCTTGGAAGACGGTAGGGGAAGCAGCGAGCCCGTAAACTCTCACTCCACTACGCACTCCCCACTTTCTTGACTGTGAGTTTAATATACACGGTAAAACAATAATACGGATTAACATAAAATCATAGGAAATATATTTCCTATAGGAAATCATGCGCATTTGCATACGTAATGTATTATATATTTAATAATGTTTGGCGTCGATCGACGCACAGTGTGACGAATGGCCTTTTTAGCTGGACAAAATTCTAAATCGCCTATTTTTCTATATTTATCGATTAATATGTTTACAGTTGTATAAAATATGAATAATTATTAATTTTTCACAACATTTAGTTGGTTTTTGTTAATTAAACAGTATATTTTAAGTGATTTATAATTGAATATAAAATACAACAAAGTTAGTAATGGATCTATGTAACACAAAATGATTTAACAAGTAGTAGATATATCCAATATATTGTCAAAGAAGACGTCATTTTTAAGTATGGACAAAAAGAATGTAATTTTGGAAAGATGATTGTAAATGTTACTTTTTGGAGATTCAGACATATTCTAACGGGAAAGAATTATTCTTTGGTTTAGTATAAGGTTTCAATTTATAAATGACAACTCTACTTCATATTATTGTTTATTATTTTAATAAAAATATAATAACACGAAAATATGAATAACACAAAAGAAATAACAGAGATCAAAATCAAAGTCTTAAGTAGAAACGTTTGGTTGCTAAAAACAAATAACTTATAAACAAATGTAAGTAGAATATATCTAAACGTATTTGTGTTACGACAAATATTTGGGTTTACGACTGAAGAAACGAATACGAAGAAAGTTCAGAGGAAAACTCGGGGATCTTATCATTGTTTATTCCTTCAATATACAATGAATGAGACCAAGCCATAGGTTTCAACGAGTAGACTAAACAAACCGCTAAGTGGCGACGGCAATCGGCATCGGCTGCATTCGAAACGCCCGGCCCGGGCTATGATTGTCACGAGCGTGTACGTAAAACGACATAACTTCATTGTAAAAATTATTATAGTTCTGCAACGTTCTGCAAGCCAATTGTGGTATTAAAATAAAGTAGAGAATCTCTACTTTATTATATGTAAAAATCATCGCGTGGACCGACGTGGCGCATATGCTAATTCATTAACGAAGAGTAAAGTAGTAACATGGGCGTTTCTGTGGAAAAATAAGTGCCGTCTTTGACACTTAATTTACAAAAATAGAGGAATGTTATCGATAATTTGGAATTACTAAAGTGAAAATACATATTTTGAGACGTTATATCCATCATATATAGGAAATTTAAACACTCCTTAGTACATTTTAACATATTTCTAGCGCGTATGGAAATGTGCCCATTCATTTATAGGTTAGGTGTTCGTCTTTTATATACATACACTCTGCACCACGAGAGAACCGTACCGCGAGAAAACCGATTTTCGTTCGTCGCTGCGCATCTTCGCCCTGATTGGTGGTATTCCCACTCCGTACGCTCCCTTCCCAATGCACAGCACATGCGCGCAGTGACGCCACGCCATACCGGGTGTTTACACAGTATGGTCACGATTTCCTATACCCTATATTTCCATGCTAATCCGTTTAATTACGGTACGCCGCGTATATGAAGTGGAGTGGGAGTTGTGAGGTTCGCAGCACCTTCCGCGGCCAGTCAAGCTGCGCGAAACGGTACGGTTCTCTCGTGGTGCAGAGTGTAGGTGAAGTTTACACGCTCTGTAAACATACAAAAAAAGAATTTTAAGTTTTAATATTCAAGGGTTTTAATACATGGTTATTTTAGATTATATTAGCACGGTTAGTTTTTGTTTATTTGAAAGTTAATTTTGTCCAGCTAAAAAGGCCATTCGTCACACTGTGCGACGGTCGGAGTCGCCTGGGGACCGGGACCACTCAGAAAATGAGAAGTAATGAATGAAAAGTATGAGTAACGAGCGATCGCTACGCGACTCGGTACACATTAGAAAAAAAGGAACTGGAGCGAACGCTCGACGGTTTTCGTAACGGCCGGCAACTCCCGAATTCGAATCCCGAACAAATAATTATAATTTAAAACAGGTTTAAATAATTTTGTACATTATTTATAGATAATATTATTTACTTTTTCAAAAAATATAAAAATTACAATTTACAGACTATTTACGAACTATGATTTACAACTATTTACAAATTACAATTTACAGACTATGTACAGACTATTTACAAATTATTTACAATTGTTTACAAATTATTTACACGTCATTTTCGGAATCATCAGACGCGTACAACCAAACGCCTTCGTTTTCCAAAACGGAATCAATGACGGTGTCGAGTTGGTGGAGGCTGTCTTCCTCCTCTGTTGCATGGCGAATGAAATCCTGCCAAGACTCGGCGGACACGCTTTCTACAGCTTCATCCAGAAGTTGGCGGACATCCGCCATCTTGTTAGTTGTATTTCGCGCCTTTATGTACTCTTTAATTCTTGCCCATGCTAACTCGATGGGGTTTAGTTGACAGTGGTAAGGGGGAAGGCGTAATACAGTACATCCATGTTCTTTCGCGTATTCGTCAATAACGTAATTGTCTTCACGATGCCTGTATTTTTCTACTAACATTACCAACTGCGACTTGACGTAGCTTGGGTCCAACTTTTCCCCCTTACCCTTCAGCCACGTGATAATGTCTTTTTTTTGCCAACCTATTGTCGGGTATCTTTCTAGTTTTACACTATGATAAGACTCGTTATCCATGACAATAACCGCCCCATCTCGCAGCATGGGCAAAAATTTACGAAACCATTCCAAAAATATGTCTCCGTTCATTTCATTGTGATAGTCGCCAGTATTTCTTTTCGCCTCAAAACAGAGGAGGGCCCCAGGTACGAAGCCGTCTGATGACCCGACGTGCGCTATTATTAAACGCTTTCCTTTTTCGAGGGAAGCAGGTATATCGGTCGATAGCCCCCTTTGTGCCGTGTTTTTCGGGCAGCTGACACTGCTGTCGAACTGAAGTTTTCTCCTGCAATCCCCTGCGTTTATCATTGTTTCATCCAAGAAATATATAGGACGCCCTTCCGTCCGCAGAGATCTAATTTTTCGGATGTATTGTTGCCGCCAACAAACGATGTCTGGCTGGTCGATTAAAGCGCTATTGCGCTTTCGGACGATGAATTTAAACCCCATGCGTTTCAGTAAACGGTATAGCGATGATTCACTGAATGATGGCAGTTCTTCATCGGTGTTCACAGCTTCTAGTATTTTTTTCATATTTGGAATTTCTCGCCGAAACCAAAATTCGCTAACTTTCTTTCTAATGGCAATGATGTCATCGTCCGATGTTTTTTCTAATATGTTGAGGCGTGGCCTTTTTTTATTCGGCGATGTTACGGCACCGGTCGTCTTATATTCCGACAGAGTCTTTATAATAGTTGTCCGTCCAATTCCTGTCTGCTTCGACAGAAGGAGAACAAGCGCCTTATATTTTATTTCTGGCTTCTCGGCGAGTGCACTTTTGTACAAATTGATAATGATCTTCTTCTGAGAAGACACAACGAACTAGAAACAGAAAAAAGTTTTGTAAACGTAAGTACACCATAAAAACCATGATTTGAAATACAGATTTCTAATTAATTAAAGAAAAAAATATTTCGCGCTTACGGTACCGAAATGCATGATAAATGTTTATAACGCGAACTTACCTTTCCTGATGGATTTTTCTTTGGTGGAGACAATTTTGAAGTTCCAGGAACTTGTTTCTCCATTTTACGATTAACAGTCGTTATAAAGACTCGCAAAATAAAAAAATAAGCTTTCGCTCAACTATAATCAATTCGGAAATTGTTCTGCATACACCCGGTAGAAGGCTGCGAATGACGCGCTTGGCGTCGCGCGCCTCTGCACCGCATGGCGTCACTTCAGTACCGCTGCGCGCATGCGTTGTGCATTGGGAAGGGGGTGTATGAAGTAGGAGTATAGCCAATCAGTGATGAGATATCGGCCAACTTTTTTCGCGCATGCGCGGCGATTTTAGCATCAGTGAAGTAGAATTTTGGATAAAACAGGGTGACCATACCTTGATCACCCTGCAAAATTTTTAAAAATTGTTATGATTTCATTTTGAAAATAGCGAACTCTACGCCTCTTTGTAGCTCCTTCTCCAATATTAGCTGCCATTGTATAATAAAATATTAACAATAACTTATCATAAACTAGTAGGACACTCGTTTCAACTCGGAAGAGATTATTCCGGTACTTTCCCGCCAATATCAATGCCCCACTACCTTTTCTTCATCCAATTGTCATACATATTTATTATACAGTTCGATAAATCTCTAGACGTTTATTAAAATGATTAATTAAAACTTATGTATAGGCACTCGCAAATAAAACGCTGTTATGATCTAAAACATACTTATTTATTGCTTATAAGTATATACAATTGGTAGCTTGAAAATTGTATAAAGTGACATAGGAATTTGTACAAAACTACTTAGTATTAAATTAGGTTACACCTATATTAACAGTAGTGAGGGGCCTTTTAAACAATATTAACCTCGCGTACAGGTAAATTGTCAATGATTCTATCGAAATTAAGTTTTGATAAATCAATGGTGGTGTATTTACCATCAATAATTAATTCTGAGATCGCTCTACCTACAGCTGGCGCTTGTTGAATCCCGTGTCCACTAAATCCAGTTGCAAAAACTAGATTTCTATGATAAGGATGCGATCCAAGTATTCCATTTTGATCGAACGTATTATACTCGTAATATCCTGCCCAACAGGATTTTAACTGAAAAAAAGAAAGAACATTGTGTATATTAAAGGATCGTTCCATCTAACGAATACTAGCATAACTTTTATGGTTTAAGCAAAACAAAACTGCTGTTTATCGAAACAGAAAATTGATATTGGACAATGTTATTTTTGAGAGAAGTAGTTCAGAATGCAACATACTTTCAATTTCTCAAAAGCTGGTACTCTATTTGCAAGTAGAGGCCAGACTTTTTCATCAAAATAATCATAATCAACACTTAAATCTGTAACTGGTGGTTCATCCGACTCTTCTGGTGATCTTCCACAGATGTAAGTACCTGCTAAACCTTCTCTCCTAACCATTAAAATATAATCATGAAAACATTGCATTAACATGTAAAGAATCAAATGCATCCACAATTTACTATAACATTCACCTGAAATAAGTTCCACTATAATCAATTGTCAATGGAGTGTTTATACCGGGTCCCTCAGGGCAATGAAAACAATAAACATATCTTTTTCTGCATAAGAAAATTATTCCCATAAGTACTCGCATTACGTTATTTTAGATAGAGACTTCATGAAGTTTATTATTAACTAATTACCTTGGTTCAACAGGTAATTGCATGCTCCGCATCCCATCTGCAAGACCAACTTTTGCCAATTTTGCAACGTCTCCACTCGCAGCCCCAGCAGCCACAACAGCTATTGCAAAAGTTATGGTTTTCGTTTCACCTTCTGGAGTCACTACCTATCAAACAACAAGCTTCCTTAGCAACATAATATGTTTCAATAGTACATGTTACAAATTGAATACAAAACCTTACAATTAATTTGTCCAATTTATCTTCTGTATCATCCTTGTACAGGAATCCCTTCGCATCTGCACAAGCATATTCCACACCCAAATACATTGCCTTCTTTTTAAAAGCGCACAGGAGAGTCCACGGATCAAACCATCCTTCCTTGTCCAATCCCAAGCAACCTAATGCAACATCTTCTGAATTGATCCATGGAAACATGTCCTTCAACTTAGATGGTGTCATCAAAACATTGTTTGCTCCAAGAAAATTCTGCAATTTGGAATTGTTTGATAATGTTTCAGCTCCCTTTTCTGATGCCAACATTAAGTATCCATACGGATGAAAGTATGAATCGATTGCAGGCTCTCCATTAATGCCTAAATAATAATTAATATTGCGTAAGAATTCTGCACCAAAGAGGGACATCTCGATGTTTTCTTGCAGGGAAAACTGTTGACGCAGACCACCTGCAGAAAGAACTGTTGATGCTGTGGTGTACTAAAATAATTTTCTAATTAACTTATGGTCGTTAATAATTAATTGGACACTTGTCCAATAAGTGTGAAACGAATATATATGCAATTGTGTGTTTACCATGGGATCTTTCTCAACAACAACAACTTTCAAATGTTTGTGAAGTCGCTTTTTCAACCAGTATGCTATAGAACTGCCCATTACGCCCCCACCAATCACGACAACATCACAGGTTTTTGAAATTTCTGGTGGACGATCTGACCATGGGATTACGTTATCATTGGAGTCCCATGGTGTGATAGCATTTTTTATTGTTTGTAGATGATTTTTAAAATCCTTTAGTTTGATTGCATTAGAATTCTTTTTCTTTTGGTCATCTTGTTTAATAATTCGCTGAAATATTGAAAAAAAAGATATCATGGAATTGTAAATGTAAAGATTATATTCAATATTTTTTGTATGGGATGTACATTACAAAATAAGTTAGCTACACACAATAGAATTTACTGTGCTTCACTATGTCAATTTGCACTAATGTTCAGATTAGATAAAAGTCATTTGTTCATTCAGATAAATAGAATGTATAGTGGAAATGATAAAAATTAATTATGTTCTATTTATTTTGATTTCTAACTTTATATTCTTATAGTAAACTTAAAATTTCTGTGATGAATGATTTTAATAATTTGCAATATATTTGTATGGTACAGTTAATAATGTTTTTCGTGATGAATCATTTTAAGAATTTTAATCATTTTTAACAATTGATAACATGATTTACAAAACAATACAATATAAAATTTGAAAGAATCTGATCTACTTAAAGAATAATTTACTCCAAAAATCCTCTGCCTTCTCTCGCATTTTTTCACTTAATCACATAAATTAATTAAACGACAATAATTTATAAAAATAGTAATCTAATAAGAAATGACTTTTTCCTAAATTCTATGGTAAGTTCATTCATAAAGAATGAATATAACAATTATTAAAGCAGTGCTGGATATCATTTCGATAATTAACCTACAACTTTTTATTGCTTACCTTTTCGGCGAAAGATCTATTTTGAAGAAAAGTACATTTTTGTAGAAAGTTAATTCGTCTTTTATACTTAAGAACTGTTAACAACATATTTACAGTGTTTAACTTACAATAACTGATCGAACACTATGTCACTTGAAATCGAGTACGTCTTATTTTATATCATTCAGCTGTAGATGTACCTGATTCATTATAGATTTCTGATCTTTCTTGAAATGATAAGATAATTTGAATGATAAAACAATTTTTTTGATCTTAGGATCATATTGTTAGACCTGCAGCGTTTTATCGCAAGTTAGATAAAATTTTTATCCTTTAATTCCATGTGCACGCGTATATCATATCATCATTGGTACATGTGCATTCTGTTATATAATGTCGCGCGATATATCGATTGCCGATTCGATATTTACTCAAATCAACGTTATTGTCTATCATTTCTAAGAATAAAATTAATTAACCACACTACTATAAACAGTACTATAAAGCACGTTAAAATGTAAGTACTACGGTGAACGAAAAATAATCGTTGCTGCAACAAAAGCTACGTTTTTTTTTCTTTAAAAAATGTTTATTATATTGTAACAAAAGAAGAAGAATGTGTAAAATCGTTCCACATAAAAAACGCCAATTTCTCTTTTCTTTCCCTTTTCAATTAAATTAAAAATGTTTGAACCATTAGAAAATATATAATTATGTTTGAGAGAGTTTACAGAATTTTACTATAATTTATTTGTCACATAAAAAAGCAGTAAAGCAACTATAAAACGTGTATACGAAAATGATTAAACTAGGTACAAATGAGATTTCGCACAGATTCTATTAAAATAACTGTATTTATGTATAATAGTAGGTTATAATATAACGATAACATTTCATTTATGTACATGAACAAGCTTCATCGATGTATGTTACAAAACAGAGAACACCACACTAATTACAAAAACTGTCTTTATTGGAATACTTTCAGCACTGCAGCAATTGTTGTCCAATTTATTCCTTCATGGATACTATCTTCTCATCTTGTTTATGTTACAATATATCACAATATCTTTTGACTTGGCAGAAACCAACATTAAAAACTGTCAACCCTTGTTGGTCTGTCTATCAATCATGTTACATGGTATTAAAACTAACTTGGGAATCATCCCAGGTGGTGCAATAAATTGTTGTGTACTCTGTGGTGTACTACGTCCGGAATATCTGAGCTCAGCTTCTGTCACAATTTTACAAATATTCATTTTGATATCTGCTTGCGCTTTGGGTGGAAGTCTTTTAACAGTTTGGGCCATACTGTCAAAAAATAGTTCGATACTGCTTTTTCCTTCTGGAGCTAGATAAACTTGATCGTAATTATTCCTTGCATCCTATAAATTAAAAAAGAAACAGTATAGTAATAACTATATCCCCAGTAAAAAAAGAACATACTCATCATTAAACTTACATCGTCTTTGGAGACAGTTTTATTTGGGCTGCCTGCAACTGGTGTAGTAACAAAAATTGGTGTATCTACTGTCCTATTCTTGAATGGTGATGTTTTCAGTATACTGTAAGTCGTAGGAACTTCTGCTGGATCAACCTTCACCTTCTTTGGCCTTATTTTCCTATACTTCGATTGAATTTGTTGTGTATACATATCGATATCATTTGCTATGGTTTCCTCCTCCACACTTTTCATTCCAGTATCCCCATTATCCGTCAATTCCATAGATTCTCGATCCAAGATAGGATCAGCAGTTGTCTCCTCTAGGATTTCCAAGTACTCACTGTAGTCTTCATCGTTACGATCCTCAAGCTGCTCCAGCAGACCTTCAGAACTAATTCCACCAGCATTTATGTCCTGGATGTAGTCCTCTGTCAATTCTATACTTTGTGGCTGGTAATCAGACTCATATCTAATTGCAGAATTTTAAAAGATACTTTATATATTCTTCAATTACATTGTAGGAATGCTATTGTACTTACGGGAATTTTAAGAAACTGAGGTGATCCTCAAAGATCCATTTTTTTCTGCGTACTCCTTTTTCAGTCTTATTTTTATACTTGAGTATACGGCAGTAGGTGTCTCTCAAATTTTTCCATCGCAACCGCACCCAGGTAGCTGCAGATTTCAATAAAAATACACTAGTATTTGTTTTGTTGATCAAATTTGTAAATAAATTTGTAATTAACACGTTTGCTGTTGTATGTAGGTATATTTTATTTTGATTATTGATGACAATGAAATATTAAAATAATGATTAGACTATTTTTAGAAGAATAAGATTTATAAGGTATAAATGTTCGTATGGCAACAAGCAGTATAGATGAACATTCTATTGACTGAATTAATATGAGTGTATATAATTACAATTGAGACAGAATTAAATGAACAGGTAGCAGAAATAGGTACCAATAAAGTTACATTAAATTAATTCTACTGTTATAGAGTTAAGTTCATTTGTTATATTTGCCTGTTGTCGATGTCTATACCATTACAATGCTTTACATTTACAAATATCAGTAATGAGTCTTAATACATAGTTTGTCATCCTTGAGACAGATAACTATTGCAGAAAACTAATACAATGTATGCCGAAACAACTTAAACTAGTTTGATAAGTTGAAGAACTTTGGACAGAATACTAGAATCATTCTAAATCAAAAAAGTCACATTGGAAATATATATATATAATATAATGGAGTCGATGACTATTTCGTGTTTCAAACAAATAAGAAAAGAGTCGAAATCTTTTAAAATTATCCACGCTAGTTTGGATTATATCACATGATATTATTATGCTTATTTTATGTATATTTTACCGATATCATGATATTAAAAAAGATTTTAACGGAATCTTTGGTCATTGATTTAGTGTTGCTCCTCATTGAACAATAAATAAAACTGATGTGTACGACAGTGTAATTCGATAAAACTTGATTGGTACCTGTTTCCACTTGCTTTCTGTTTAATTTTGTCATGACAGTAAAAAGCGGAAAAAATAGACAAGTTCATACGATCGAGACCGAGCTCGTCGGAAATCCTCCTCCAAACCTTCTGCCGGAATTCTTGCAACTTAACCGAGGAGCCCTTCACATCCGCACTGTATAAAACCGGGTGCTGTTTTATCGCTTCGATAATCTTCAATGAGATTTTATGTGAATCAGGCGGCATCGTCGGCACCATTTCGCCCGTTGAAAATCGTTCGAAGTCCGTAACAATAGTCTTCAATATTGAAAACTGGATCCTACACTCCTAACCTCAAATTCGAGAAACCAACAAAATACAACCGCTACGAAAAACTAATTTTTGCATTTGTGATTCGAACGATCGTCTTATTGATAGAACTGAAATAAGTAGTTATATTTATCGTTGCTATCGTTTCTGAATTAGTCGAATAGATCGATTGGAGGGTTATTCGAGAGAACAAGTGGAATTTTGAAAATATGGTATTGGGATTTTGTCGCTCATTTTTAGAACAAAATTGATAGAGTAGAATTTTTTGACAAAACGAGTTTTAAATTTGATTTGATTGTTTACGATCAATAACAAGGCTTGAACTCATTGCACTACGATTATTATGTTTATGAAAGGTTTCCTTAATTCTGAGCAAAGTTCGCGTCGCGTCCTAAGAATCGGGCGTTAAGTATGTTGGAAATAAAGGATTGAAATGACAGTCGCCATTCTTTGGTAGAAACTGCACTTCCGGTTACCAAAAGTTGTTCAAAAAGATCGAAAGAGATGAAGGTTGAGAGTTGAGACATTACGTTGTGACGAAAGAACGTACTGAGCAGAATTTCAGGATAATTAAAAAGTAATATGATTTCATTTAATTCAGCGGTTAAAAAAATTGAAACAAATAATAAGAGATGGTAATCCAAGGAACAAAAGTGGACCATCTAAATGGCGGGAAAATAAAAGCATGAGGTAAACAAATCGAGAATAAAGAAGCATTTCAAAAAATTATGACACCGCAGGAAAGAAGACACATGCCAAAAGAAATGAATTGCGTAAAAGATAATCAATAATTTTGTGTAAAATACAGTTTCGTATCTACGTTGCTCAATTTTAGAGACACAGCAAAATGTTCAAGAGTAAACGAAACTATTTTAAATACATTAAATATTAAATTGTACATTGTATAATGGATAAAAACTTTTGCGAACTACAATTT
Source organism: Halictus rubicundus (assembly GCF_050948215.1). Taxonomy (NCBI): domain Eukaryota; kingdom Metazoa; phylum Arthropoda; class Insecta; order Hymenoptera; family Halictidae; genus Halictus; species Halictus rubicundus. Next base: position 7,799,119 of record NC_135159.1, on the reverse strand, counting down.
TTCTTTAAGTATTGTAAAGATCTTTTATACACTATCATGACTATCTAATTATACAATTCATGGTCATGGGTAGATAATTTTCTTTTTAAATGCTTGTTTAATAAATTAGTACGTAAGAAATGTTATTAAATAAATATTAGAGATCGGAATAATTTTTAGTTTCTTAATTATTGTAGTTTCCTATCTACGTCGCGCTTGCTCCATGTATAGTTCATGACGGTTCAGTTATGTAATGTATATAATAGCAAAACTGTGTAGGAAAACAATAATCCAAAGAAACGAAATTTTTGAATTTGGAGAGAATGGCGCATGTACCATCAGGGTTAATTACTCATAGTCAAAAGGTGTGCAGATTATACAAACGCGTCATACGTACTATGCAGGATCATGCTATGGAAAGTGCCAACTTTAGGTATGTTCATAGGTGTAACCATAATTCCAAATTCAGAATTTTCCTTAAAAAAAGTTTGTCATTCTTAATAAGCCATTGCTATTATTACAAATGTCTTTATTTTCATAGATATTCTTTAATTATAAACAATAAGAGCTACCGAAATAATGCGAACTAATTCACATAAATTTTTGGTTACCTAACCTAACTAAATATGACAAGATAACGTCGTCAGCATCAACTTAGTTTTAGTTTATCGCAAGAATTCTGAAACACCTTGTGTAATATTGATTAAATGGCACTCAGTTAATAATTCTCTAAGGAATTTTATGTTCAAGGTTGCAACAGGCAATACTCAGAAGTATGTTTGATAAGAACAAAGACATAAAAGACGCTCGTGTTGCAAAAAAGTTGGTACTGGAAGCTGAGGAACAATGTTTCCAATATACGTGTTACATGCGGTTTTATTTTCCTGACTCAGTTGGTGGAATAGTGCGTGACAATTATATTACACTGCCAGATTATCATCTTGATCATTGGGATCCGGTGGAAAAGGCTATGTATCCGAAATACTTTGCAAAGAGAGAGGAAATGAAGGAAGAGTACAAGAAGTTATATTACAAAATGTACCCAGGACATTTGGAAACTGATAAAAAAGCATGAAATATGCTAATATCAAACTTGGAATAAATCATTGTTAGGCTCAACATTTATGTACACGTAAAAATAGATGGTAATTAATAAAATTGTAAATAATGAATAACAATGTACTTATTACCTATATAAACATGCAAAATATTTTTCTGTCTTGGGAGACCAGACTGCACTGATATACATATATACATATGTATCTGTATATGTATCTGTATATATCAGTGCCAGACTGGCCCAGACTAAAAATTCCTATAGACATTGCATGCGATTCAGTGATCTATAATCTATATGACTTCTCAACATCACAGCCCAAAGCTGCCCATAGTTATCCAGTTATATAGATCAGTGAGTCTATTCCTATGTATTTTGTGGTATAACCTAACCACAGACGAGATATAAGAGCCTCTCTGATAAGAGTAGACCAATCACCATATGTTGTTTCGTGTCTCACGATCTGAAATACCGACATCGTTAACAACAACTAGATTTCTTACGCCCTCTACGCTGACGAACGATAAATGTTGCAACTAGATCCACGAGAAGCTTAGACCATAAACATATGTACCTATAATAAATGGAGGGACCTACGGTCGGAAATAATCACTTTTAAGAACAGGAAGCCACAAAATATCAATTTTAAGAACAGGAACTTCGGAAAGTTCAGAAGAAAATTTTAATTAGAAATCCAGAAAAAGAATTGCCGATGTTCATTGAATGAAAAGGTACTCCGAAACAAAAACTGTGTGCTTCTGTTAATAATTTACAGGAGCTTACCAAGAAGGTGAAGGTGGGCCCAGGGTAAACAAGGAAAGCATTGAATGCCCACCTTGGCCTATTCCAAGCTAACCCAAAGTAAATTCAGACATAGTTCAATTACATACACAAGTTTTTATAACCAGTAAGTCTTAATTTTAATTTAAAATGTTATAGCAAATTATAATTGTGCAGCTATTAGCTCGATATTATTCTCTATTTGTAAGATTACTTGAAGTTCTTACAAATAGAGAATAATACCGATTGCCCAGGTCTCACCACGAGGAGGTTGCTGCACAAGAGACCCGAAAGGAAACCAGAAGGAATTCAATACGCTTCCTTCTGACTCCCTTTCTTACAACGACGACTTATAATCTTCTAAACTAAATTTCGCTATTAGCGTATGTCGAGCAATTATTGCGAGGCAAAAGATGTGAATCGGAGAAGAAGTCTCCGATGCACGGGAGATCAAAAACGAATCAGGCAGAAGGCTCTGATTCTTTCAAAGCGAGAAACAAAACCGAACCAGAGCAGAAGGCTCTGGTTCGAGGGTGACGCGACGCGTACAATGCTTGCAGAACCAACTCCAGCCAGCACCGATACTCGACGTGTCCTCACGAAGAGCGATGGCCGAGAGAAGCGTTCAAACGATACCCTAAGTTTCCCCCACCCACCTGTCGCCAGGCAACGACTAGCGTTGAGGCGACTCGGGTGGACTTACGGCAGGGAGGATTTTACACGAGTGAACAGGTCTCTCGAACATCCCTCTCAATGGATCTACGCCGAGCACCGGTACCAACCGGTCTGGTACATACAAGCAAGGTCCGACACAGCATAAGGCTGTGTCGGAATCAAAAATCGAATCGAGCAAAGTGAAGTTACGGCAATAATTACTCGACATTTATACAATACTAATAAACAAGCTTAATAACTAACGCACGCACTCGAATCGAGCAATTATTGTGAGCCAAAAAAAAACTAATTCTGGCAAGTCTCTGAACAATTCCAGAGAAAATAAAAATGGAGCAGAAGGCTCAGATTTACGAGAAAGAAAAATGAAAGAAGCGAACCAGAGTACTAGCCTCTGGTTCGAGGGTGACGCTACCAACTGGTCACAGCAGAAGGCTGTGACCCAAATCAGCAAGCGAAACTAACAAAATGAATCGAACACAATAATTGCTCGACAACTAGTACTAACTTATAAATAATGTGGTCTTCGTTCGTTGCGGTGTCTTCGTTCGATGTGGTGTCTTCGTTCGACGACAAAATTTCTCATCTGTTGCATTCACTCTGAAACAGACTAATAGTAATGAGACACAATACAATGGAGGAACCGAAGTAAAAAAAGACGACGAAACAAAGACGAAACGATGACCCCGTACACGAGTACGGCCTACCTAATATGCACAAGAGTGCGAAATCTATCCAGCTCACGAGAGCCAAGCTAACCCCGCACACGAGTGCGGCCTACCTAACATGCACAAGAGTGCGAAACTACCAGCTCACGGGAGCCAACCTAAGACCAGCTCACGAGAGCCAAGCTAACCCCGTACACGAGTACGGCCTACCTAACACGCACACGAGTGCGAAATCTAACCAGCTCACGAGAGCCAACCTAAGACCAGCTCACGAGAGCCAAGCTAACCCCGTACACGAGTACGGCCTACCTAATATGCACGAGAGTGCGAATCTAACCGGCTCACGGGAGCCATAACAACCCCGTACACGAGTACGGCCTAACCGACAACAAACTAAGAGTAGATGAAGACAGAACTTCAATCTACTGAGGTGGCGCTTCGGGGCGCCCCGGGTTCGCCAATACCCGTACTCACCCACAGCAGTGAGTCCCTGAGGGACCTCCGTTCGGAGGAATACCAATTTTAAATCAGATAGATAAATTTTAAAAGAGGAACTTTTGAAAGTTCAGAAATAAATTTCAATTGGAAAGATGAACAATTCCAATCGAAAATAAATCTAACAAGATAGGGACGCAACAACCTAAAGGCTAGGGTCGCCTCGGGTTTGCCAATACCCGTCTCACCCACGGCCCATCCGTGAGTGAGCCCCTGAGGGACCTCCGTTCGGAGGAATACCAATTTTAAGCCAAACATAGGAATTTTAAGAAAAGGAACTTTTAAAAAGTTCAGAAGCAAATTTCAATTAGAAATCCAGAAAAAATGTAGGATGTTTATTGAATGAAAAAGTATTCCGAAACAAGAAGTGTGTGTTTCGATTAATAATTAAAAAGAGCTGCAAAGAAAGCGTAGGTGGGCCAAGGGTAAACAAGGAAAGCACGAAGGAAAGCAGGGAGGACCCTTGGCCCACCCGAAACAAGTTTAAAATAAATTGAGACACAATTCAATTAAATACACAAGTTTTTATTATTAGTACGTCTTAATTTTATTTCACAATGTTACCGCAAATTATAAATGAGCAGCTATTAGCTCGATATTATTCTCTATTTGTTAGATAATAGAAGATTTAACAAATAGAGAATATTACCGATTGCCCGGGTCTCACCACGAGGAGGTTGCTGCACAAGAGACCCGAAAGGAAGCCAGAAGGAATTCAATACGCTTCCTTCTGACTCCCTTTCTTACAACGACGCTTTCAAGTCTTACAAACTAAATTTCGCAGCGTATGTCGAGTAATTATTGCGGAGCAAAAGATGTGAATCGGAGAAGAAGTCTCCGATGCACGGGAGATCAAAAACGAATCAGGCAGAAGGCTCTGATTCTTTCAAAGCGAGAAACAAAACCGAACCAGAGCAGAAGGCTCTGGTTCGAGGGTGACGCGACGCGTACAATGCTTGCAGAACCAACTCCAGCCAGCACCGATACTCGACGTGTCCTCACGAAGAGCGATGGCCGAGAGAAGCGTTCAAACGATACCCTAAGTTTCCCCCACCCACCTGTCGCCAGGCAACGACTAGCGTTGAGGCGACTCGGGTGGACTTACGGCAGGGAGGATTTTACACGAGTGAACAGGTCTCTCGAACATCCCTCTCAATGGATCTACGCCGAGCACCGGTACCAACCGGTCTGGTACATACAAGCAAGGTCCGACACAGCAGAAGGCTGTGTCGGAGTCAAAAATCGAATCGAGCAAAGTGAAGTTACGGCAATAATTACTCGACATTTATACAATACTAATAAACAAGCTTAATAACTAACGCACGCACTCGAATCGAGCAATTATTGTGAGCCAAAAAAAAACTAATTCTGGCAAGTCTCTGAACAATTCCAGAGAAAATAAAAATGGAGCAGAAGGCTCAGATTTACGAGAAAGAAAAATGAAAGAAGCGAACCAGAGTACTAGCCTCTGGTTCGAGGGTGACGCTACCAACTGGTCACAGCAGAAGGCTGTGACCCAAATCAGCAAGCGAAACTAACAAAATGAATCGAACACAATAATTGCTCGACAACTAGTACTAACTTATAAATAATGTGGTCTTCGTTCGTTGCGGTGTCTTCGTTCGATGTGGTGTCTTCGTTCGACGACAAAATTTCTCATCTGTTGCATTCACTCTGAAACAGACTAATAGTAATGAGACACAATACAATGGAGGAACCGAAGTAAAAAAAGACGACGAAACAAAGACGAAACGATGACCCCGTACACGAGTACGGCCTACCTAATATGCACAAGAGTGCGAAATCTATCCAGCTCACGAGAGCCAAGCTAACCCCGCACACGAGTGCGGCCTACCTAACATGCACAAGAGTGCGAAACTACCAGCTCACGGGAGCCAACCTAAGACCAGCTCACGAGAGCCAAGCTAACCCCGTACACGAGTACGGCCTACCTAACACGCACACGAGTGCGAAATCTAACCAGCTCACGAGAGCCAACCTAAGACCAGCTCACGAGAGCCAAGCTAACCCCGTACACGAGTACGGCCTACCTAATATGCACGAGAGTGCGAATCTAACCGGCTCACGGGAGCCATAACAACCCCGTACACGAGTACGGCCTAACCGACAACAAACTAAGAGTAGATGAAGACAGAACTTCAATCTACTGAGGTGGCGCTTCGGGGCGCCCCGGGTTCGCCAATACCCGTACTCACCCACAGCAGTGAGTCCCTGAGGGACCTCCGTTCGGAGGAATACCAATTTTAAATCAGATAGATAAATTTTAAAAGAGGAACTTTTGAAAGTTCAGAAATAAATTTCAATTGGAAAGATGAACAATTCCAATCGAAAATAAATCTAACAAGATAGGGACGCAACAACCTAAAGGCTAGGGTCGCCTCGGGTTTGCCAATACCCGTCTCACCCACGGCCCATCCGTGAGTGAGCCCCTGAGGGACCTCCGTTCGGAGGAATACCAATTTTAAGCCAAACATAGGAATTTTAAGAAAAGGAACTTTTAAAAAGTTCAGAAGCAAATTTCAATTAGAAATCCAGAAAAAATGTAGGATGTTTATTGAATGAAAAAGTATTCCGAAACAAGAAGTGTGTGTTTCGATTAATAATTAAAAAGAGCTGCAAAGAAAGCGTAGGTGGGCCAAGGGTAAACAAGGAAAGCACGAAGGAAAGCAGGGAGGACCCTTGGCCCACCCGAAACAAGTTTAAAATAAATTGAGACACAATTCAATTAAATACACAAGTTTTTATTATTAGTACGTCTTAATTTTATTTCACAATGTTACCGCAAATTATAAATGAGCAGCTATTAGCTCGATATTATTCTCTATTTGTTAGATAATAGAAGATTTAACAAATAGAGAATATTACCGATTGCCCGGGTCTCACCACGAGGAGGTTGCTGCACAAGAGACCCGAAAGGAAGCCAGAAGGAATTCGATACGCTTCCTTCTGGCTCCCTTTCTTACAACGACGCTTTCGAGTCTTACAAACTAAATTTCGCAGCGTATGTCGAGCAATTATTGCGGAGCAAAAGGTGTGAATCGGAGAAGAAGTCTCCGATGCACGGGAGATCAAAAGCGAATCAGGCAGAAGGCTCTGATTCTTTCAAAGAGAGAAACAAAACCGAACCAGAGCAGAAGGCTCTGGATCGAGGGTGACGCGACGCGTACAATGCTTGCAGCCCAACTCCAGCCAGCACCGATACTCGACGTGTCCTCACGAAGAGCGATGGCCGAGAGAAGCGTTCAAACGATACCCTAAGTTTCCCCCACCCACCTGTCGCCAGGCAACGACTAGCGTTGAGGCGACTCGGGTGGACTTACGGCAGGGAGGATTTTACACGAGTGAACAGGTCTCTCGAACATCCCTCTCAATGGATCTACGCCGAGCACCGGTACCAACCGGTCTGGTACATACAAGCAAGGTCCGACACAGCATAAGGCTGTGTCGGAATCAAAAATCGAATCGAGCAAAGTGAAGTTACGGCAATAATTACTCGACATTTATACAATACTAATAAACAAGCTTAATAACTAACGCACGCACTCGAATCGAGCAATTATTGTGAGCCAAAAAAAAACTAATTCTGACAAGTCTCTGAACAATTCCAGAGAAAATAAAAATGGAGCAGAAGGCTCAGATTTACGAGAAGGAAAAATGAAAGAAGCGAACCAGAGTACTAGCCTCTGGTTCGAGGGTGACGCTACCAACTGGTCACAGCAGAAGGCTGTGACCCAAATCAGCAAGCGAAACTAACAAAATGAATCGAACACAATAATTGCTCGACAACTAGTACTAACTTATAAATAATGTGGTCTTCGTTCGATGCGGTGTCTTCGTTCGATGTGGTGTCTTCGTTCGACGACAAAATTTCTCATCTGTTGCATTCACTCTGAAACAGACTAATAGTAATGAGACACAATACAATGGAGGAACCGAAGTAAAAAAGACGACGAAAATAAGATGAAACGATGACCCCGTACACGAGTACGGCCTACCTAATATGCACAAGAGTGCGAAATCTACCCAGCTCACGAGAGCCAACCTAACACCAGCTCACGAGAGCCAAGCTAACCCCGTACACGAGTACGGCCTACCTACATGCACAAGAGTGCAAATCTAACCGGCTCACGAGAGCCATAACAACCCCGTACACGAGTACGGCCTACCTAATATGCACGAGAGTGCGAATCTAACCGGCTCACGGGAGCCATAACAACCCCGTACACGAGTACGGCCTAACCGACAACAAACTAAGAGTAGATGAAGACAGAACTTCAATCTACTGAGGTGGCGCTTCGGGGCGCCCCGGGTTCGCCAATACCCGTACTCACCCACAGCAGTGAGTCCCTGAGGGACCTCCGTTCGGAGGAATACCAATTTTAAATCAGATAGATAAATTTTAAAAGAGGAACTTTTGAAAGTTCAGAAATAAATTTCAATTGGAAAGATGAACAATTCCAATCGAAAATAAATCTAACGAGATAGGGACGCAACAACCTAAAGGCTAGGGTCGCCTCGGGTTTGCCAATACCCGTCTCACCCACGGCCCCATCCGTGAGTGAGCCCCTGAGGGACCTCCGTTCGGAGGAATACCAATTTTAAACCAAATACATAAATTTTACAAGAGGAACTTTTGAAAATTCAGAAGTAATGCTTAATTGGAAAGATGATCAATTTCAATCAAAAATAAATCTAACGAAATTGGGACGCAATGACCTACAAGCTCGGGTCGCCATGGGTTCGCTAATACCCGTACTCACCCACGGGCCCGGCCCGTGAGTGAGTCGCTAAAGGACCTCCATTCGGAGGAATACCAATTTTAAACCAGATCAATAAATTTTAGAAGAAGAACTTTTGAAAGTTCAGAAATAATTTTTAATTTGAAAGTTGAAAAATTTTAATCAAGAATAAATATAGCGAAATTAGAACGCAACAACCTACAAGTTTTTGTCGCCCCGAGTTCGCTAATACGCGTACTCACCCACGGCCCGGCCCGTGAGTGAGCCCCGAGGGACCTCCGATCGGAGGAATACCAATTTTATGTTAAAAATATAATATAATATAATTTGAAAATGCCAATTTTATGTCAAAAATATAATATAATATAATAAAATTTCAGAGTACTAATTTTGTGTCAAAAATATAATATAATGTAATTTCAAGAAAAGAAACTTGTGATAAATTCCGAAGCAAATTCGAATTAAAAATACAGAAATAATAACACTGTCCAACAAAATTAAACTTTTTTCGAGTTTTGCAATACCTGTTGGGTGATTCTTATACACTTTGTCATCCTAAAACCGAATCTGAAAGTAGAATTGCTCCATCACGCAACGTTTTCGAAAAATTTTGGTTTTTGTAAAAATGCCCGATTTTGATACGAAACGACGTGTTACGCAAAAACTAAATACGCGAGAAAGTTCAAATTTGAGTCAAGAGATAGAGGGGTCTCTCCTCTACATATTCATATAGTCAATTATATTTTTATGTACTTCCTAATAGTTGTAAATGGTTGTTAAAGTTTGAAAATGTGCCGACGCGGGTACTTTGTACGCTCTATTTTTGTATTTATGTGAAAAATCCTTTATCTAGCAGGAATTTACTATACAGGAATGCATTCTACAGACATTTCTGGTAAAGAAACCATTCACGAAAAGTATTTGGTTCCCTTAATGTACGAGAAGGATCAGAAAATGTTAATTGACAGCGTGTGCGCGACGCGTTCGCGCCAGACGGCCATTGCAGCCTTTTCGCGACGCGCCAGGGCCGTCGCTATGCGTAGTCGACGTTGGTACCACTCAAGTATGTCTTTGCTTACTATGCTTAATTAAATACATTTTTTTTTTGTCTTTTTGGGTGCCAATCATTACAAAAGATTATAAAAATACGAGTTATATTCACATTTCATTGTGGAAATGCTTAATAAAGAAAATTGAATGAAATGTGAATATAACTCGTATTTTTATAATCTTTTGTAATGATTGGCACCCAAAAAGACAAAAAAAAAAATGTATTTAATTAAGCATAGTAAGCAAAGACATACTTGAGTGGTACCAACGTCGACTACGCATAGCGACGGCCCTGGCGCGTCGCGAAAAGGCTGCAATGGCCGTCTGGCGCGAACGCGTCGCGCACACGCTGTCAATTAACATTTTCTGATCCTTCTCGTACATTAAGGGAACCAAATACTTTTCGTGAATGGTTTCTTTACCAGAAATGTCTGTAGAATGCATTCCTGTATAGTAAATTCCTGCTAGATAAAGGATTTTTCACATAAATACAAAAATAGAGCGTACAAAGTACCCGCGTCGGCACATTTTCAAACTTTAACAACCATTTACAACTATTAGGAAGTACATAAAAATATAATTGACTATATGAATATGTAGAGGAGAGACCCCTCTATCTCTTGACTCAAATTTGAACTTTCTCCCGTGTTTAGTTTTTCCGTAACACGTCGTTTCGTATCAAAATCGGGCATTTTTACAAAAACCAAAATTTTTCGAAAACGTTGCGTGATGGAGCAATTCTACTTTCAGATTCGGTTTTAGGATGACAAAGTGTATAAGAATCACCCAACAGGTATTGCAAAATTTTTTTGGTGTTGGACAGTGTAATTGACGGCGTTCGTTGATCGAACACGCATTCCAAAACAGAAAATGTATATTTGTGTTGTTACTTACCAGCTGTTGAAAGTTGACCAAGGTGAGCGGAGACGGCTTCCAGGAACCGCTGACCGACCGCGAGCCAGCAGGTGGACCAAGGTTGACCAGTGATGTCCACTGCAGCTCTGGAGGATCCCTGGTCCACCCGAAGGTAGGCGAGGGTAGGCCAGGGTGGTCAGGGTGGCCCAGGGCAGCTCTGGAGAACCTCTGGTCAACTCCAAGGTCCTTCGTCCTTCTGCTCCCGGAGCCCTTCCGCTCCCTCCTGAGTGCGCACCTCGACTGACAGACTGAGCGCGGCCGCCGGTGCGCGGTGCGCGGTGCGCAACTCCCCCACCACAAACTAACTTCGCCAGATTTCCATCGCTGCAATAGTAATTATTGCTAAATTTGTTATTTCTGGCTGCTTAATGTTTATAACAATTTCTTTTGGTAATGGTATCAACAAGCAATCCCTTGACCATCTTGCCATCTAATTTTTTAGTAAAAATACCTAATAGAACTCGAGATACAGAGTAACTTTTGAACCATGAATATTCGCACGTATTAATTTATCGAACACATTTCACTGATAAATTTATTATTTCTGGCTGTTTAATGTTTATAACAATTTCTTTTGGTAATGGTATCAACAAGCAATCCCTTGACCATCTTGCCGACTAATTATTTAGTAAAAATAAATTGTAGAATTCGAGATACAGAATAACTTTTAAGCCATGAATATTCGCATGCATTAATTTATCGAACACAAGTAACTGGTAAATTGATTATTTCCAGCTGGTTAATGTTTATAACAATTCTTTTTGCCAACTACGTCGATAAGCACTCCTTTGACCATCTTGCCATCTAATTTGTTAGCAAAAATAATTAATAGAACTGAAGATACAGAATAACTTTTGAACCATGAACATTCGCACGCATTAAATTATTTCTGGCTGTGTAATGTTTACATCAACTTTTTTTTCCAATGATGTCGACAAGCACTCCTTTGACCATGTTGCCACCTAATTTCTTATAAAATGTAGGTAATAGAATTCAAGGTACAGAATACCTTTTAAACCATGAAAATTCTCACGGTATTTATAGATGAAATATTCAGATTGAATTAATCATGTAATGGTTCGTTTCGATTACTTTGCCACTGTAACTTGGAAAATAGCCGAAATACGCGCTGTGCATTACACGGCAGTAACAGAAAATTGGCAACCATGCGACGAATATTCTCGGATGTGATTTGGCAACTACGCCTTCGATACCTGTACAGCAAAGAAATACCTGTAATTCAATATAATTCCTAAACTCACCACTCTAAATCGTAGATGGCATACCAAATTCTCTGATTTTTTGAACAGTCGATATTTCAGTGATTCTATCCCAACGTGCAATGGCGGTATTTTCAGGTTTTCCCGAATTTATGATTCTTGCCGTCGTTTGCATTGTACTTTACGCTTGAATTGGCAAATATCATTCTCCGCGGTGTCGTGCTCGCTTCAACCATCGTTCAAACATGTTTAAATGCTCGTAATACTACGAAAGTAGTGCCACTGTATTCAGAGAAGTTCAAAGAATCGTTCTATTCAGGATACATTTGCATATCTATTGTCTTGGAACGAAAGTTCGTAGCGTTTTTAATTCAAATTCAAAGATAGAATTAAGATGTTTATTCCAAAGTAAAACATCTAATTATTCTTCCAAAAATTAATTTTTCGAAAACTGAAATTATCTCCTCAACGGAGATTAGCTAAATATGTACAAATAGATCCATCAAAGCAGTGACTCTTAAATCGAGTGATATCTGTATTATGTCATATCCATTTTTATCTTTGTTTACGAGGTATAATCTGTCCAAAAAATCCACGTCGTGTTACGGTGTAAATATTGACAACAACTATCAACAGTGGTCTAGATACACTGCCAAGAAATTCTGTCAATTATTATATTTTCGCTAATATCGCTTTCTTCACACTATGCAGATAACGAGTATCGAGGGGCCCGCTGAGCTTATATAACAGCGATTCAACGTATTCACATTAGTTTCGTTATTGACTTCACGGAGTACTGACCAGAGATACATTTTCCCGAAAATGACTTCGAAAAACCCAGGACTCGATACCAATTGCATGACTTTAACGAGGTTTGTGCTGGCGGAGCAAAAGAAAATACCAACTGCTACAGGTGATCTAAGCCAGCTTTTGAATAGTATTCAAACGGCTGTAAAGGCAGTGAGCTCTGCAGTCAGAAAAGCCGGTATTGCTAATATGTGAGTAAACAATGACGCCCACGCACTTCGATAAATATTTAAAAGTATGCTTTTGAAAACAATATTTTGGAAATGAATACTTAGACACAGGATCGGTTAAAACAATATCAAAAGAGTAGTTCAAGCAACAAATATTCGATGAACATTTTTAATGTATTTCTAAAAATGTTTATTTATCGGTAATATACTTTTTAAATAAATTTAAATTATTTATAAACGATCAATTATAAAATATTTTTAACGTATTAAAGCTTAATTAAAGCTCAAATTATTTATTTCAACAATATACTACTAACAAACAAGAATATTTAGGAAAATACTAAAAATGTTTACATAAATATTAATCAAATTGGAATTTTGAATTCTCCATTTGAAAAATATATTTTATACAAGTAAAGCTATCTCATAATGTATTAAAAATATGTTCATAATTTAATGAGTTGTAAAGTTTACGTTATTTATTTAAAAAATGCATTACAGATAAATAGAAGTATTTACAAATATATTGAAAACATTTATACAAGTTAATGAATATATATATATATATAAAAGTACTTATACAAGTTAAGCAATTAAAAATGATGAACCGTATATTTAAAAAAAAATTACGTTTATATATATTAACCATTTTTTAAATTTAAGATGATTAATTTTATAAAACCTTATAAAATAGTTTATAGTTTATTAAAATAGTTATTTAAAATTATTATTTTAATTTTCCCATGTTATAAATGCATGAAGACGTACTGTCTATTTGTTACAATTAATAAATGTGTGTTAGGAAAACTTTTTCCATTGATTACTTTCTTTTTTTACGGGCATACAAAGTCCATGTTGTATATTGAAACATTTGCAAAACAAATATTATCGCGTTCCAACGTTGAACGTGAATAATGATTGGATATTCTAATGAGACGGTGTCATGAACCGGCTAACTTGCAGTGGGGTAGATATTTACTGTTATCATTATTGTTGAGTCTATATTTATTTATGCCAAATTAAATATGTAATACACTGCATGTAAAATTAGCAATTACTTATTTCAATTTATTTATTAAATGCAGACCTTTTCACTAGTTTAGTTTATCTTTTACAAGAATTAGCTGCAATCCTGTGAATTTTGCTAAGTATGACTGATTTTGTTTAAAATTAGATAAGGCAGAGTACATAAAATGGAAATCTTCGTTAAACTGTAATTTGTCTACAAAGTACAGGACCTTAATTTTTCCCAGTTTGCCACGTTTTTATCAGAAACTAGTTTTGTACTATTTTCCCATAAAAATGTACGTTTGCATTTTAAAAATTGTGGAAGGATTAATTTAGAATGTTTGGTTTAGGTACGGCATAGCAGGGTCACAGAACGTGCAAGGGGAGGAGGTGAAAAAATTGGACGTGTTCAGCAACGAACTGTTTATAAACATGTTGACGTCCTCTTTCACGAGTTGTCTTCTCGTGAGCGAAGAAAATCCGACTGCCATTGAAGTGGAGTTTGAAAAACGCGGGAAATATATAGTTTGCTTTGATCCATTGGATGGATCGTCGAACATCGATTGTTTGGTGTCAGTTGGATCGATTTTCGGAATTTATAAGAAACCAGAACCAGCGAAGGAGCCTATGGCAGCGAATGCTCTGCAACCTGGTACAAATTTGGTCGCCGCTGGCTATGCTTTATATGGTTCTGCGACTATAATTGTGCTGTCGATTGGGCAAGGGGTAAACGGATTCACTTACGATCCAGCGATTGGGGAATTTATTTTGACTGATAAGAACATGAAGGTGCCGCCTAAAGGAGAAATATACAGGTAATTTCATTGGTTAATCGCTCAACTTTAAAACGGATAATAAACACACAGATGTACAGGATTATATAGTAAAAAGTTAAAAATTTCATTTGATAAAATATAATTTGTTATTTCGTTATGTATTCGTTTTTTCATGACACTTGTAGTATAAACGAAGGCCATGAAGGCGCCTGGGAGGCATCTATCAAAGAGTACATTCACTTGAAAAAGTATCCTACTAGTGGAAAACCCTATAGCGCAAGGTATGTGGGTTCCATGGTGGCTGACGTTCACAGAACGATCAAATATGGGGGAATATTTCTGTATCCGGCGACTAAAAGCAATCCAACTGGCAAGGTATTTAAAAACTCATTAAGTAATTATTCAATATATTTGAAGAGAATATCATATTCCTTCGGAAACGGAGGATAATTTAACATTTTTAAATAAATGATGGGGCTATTTTCATGTGTTTCGATAGTCCTTACAAAATGAGATAATGTATGTTTGAAAAAGTTCTGGCAAAAGTTGCAACAGTTTAAATATTTGAGCGATGCATCTCATTGGTGAAGAAGCAATTTTTCAGTCGATTTTGAGATCATTTTCATA